>NC_142938.1:54384055-54549055 GCF_046866305.1 Octopus bimaculoides | reverse complement strand
TTTTTGTGTATCAAAAATATCGCTATCAATCTGGAGTAATAATTTGTAGTTTTGAAATCAGTAGTTCTTTGACTGCTATTTCTGAATTCTCAGTATGTTGGAGAAGCAGGTTACTGTCAATCCCTATATATTTATGATTATATATATATATATATATATATATATATATATATATAAAATTTAATGCCCTATTTCGTCAATTAATTAGTAACAAGGTATATTATATTTTATTATATTTATATATAAAGTGTAGTAAAGTAAGTTTCTATTTTATTATAGTAAAATAATTATATATAATAGTAATGTGTGTTCACAATCGAAATATTAAACTGGGTTATACAAATAGCAATGGACTTGTCTATTTAGTAAATCTTTTCATGCGTAGTATATGAGTTTGTCGTTAGTTTTACTCCGTCATTAATTGTATCTTCTTGCAATTCCAGTTCCACAACAACTCTGACATTTGTTTCCCTTTGCCCCTAACTTCTCTCTCTCTCCTCCCCTTCCTCTCTTATAACTGTATCCTCTGCCTTCTCCTCCCATTCAAATTGCTACATTTCACCGTCATGCAGATCTTCTCACTCGATCATTCAGCACTAACAGCCAAAACCATTTACCCTTAGCCGACTTCGCTTACATTTCTTTCCTTTCTTGTCATATCTCTTCCATTCATCTTTTTTATTTTGTCCGTCAGACTTTCCGAAGTCTGTCATTTCATCTGTCTGTAGTTAAAGTAGTCTTTATGGTGTGGTATCAGCTCGTAGGGTGTTTTAGAGTGACAAGGTATCACCCAATTCCTGCTACAATTATTCACTCGAAAGGAAATAACAACAGAAAGGAAATAGGAGAAATAAACAGAAGTCATTAGGAGAAAAAAAAAATAAAGCAAAATCAAAAAGTGAAGGGTTGAATAATAAATGAAAGGAAGAAGGTTAATCAAGAAGAAAGCTAGGCTCGAGCGGAACGGACGGAAGCCAAGCAGAAGATAAAGCAGCTTGCAAAGGGCTACCGGTGTCGTCGTTGTTTATCGTTCATTCATTCTTGTGTTAGTGAATGAATCTTGTTGAAGATGACCAGTCGCTCGGCAGTGTGTCTCGGAGTGACCTTTAGCTGTCTTGTATTCCTTAGTAGTATGATGGGGACACTCTTCTTGCTGACGCCCGTCCTACCAGTTACCCTTTTTGAGCCCTTCTGGGGACGATGGTTATTAGATACGATCGTCCTTTCCTGGAAACTCTACGTCGTGGTAAGTTTAATTAATATTTCTACTAAACAACTATATACATCATCCTTTCCCCCACTCTGGCTGCGTGCGTACGATCTGATACCAGCATTTATAAATCTACTTTCAAATTCTGCGAAACAGATCGATAGAACTTTTCGCCAACAGTAAATTCCTCGCCACTTATCAGTTGCTGCTTTTATTCATGCTTTTAACAACAAAAACAAAACATTTCTTTAATATATTCTGCCGATAGTTTGTTTAACTTTGCTTACAATAAATCATTTATTTCCTTGCACGTGATATCGATTCTATTTTCACAAATAGAAGTTTGCAAAAATTTTCGTCGACGGCAAATTTGACTTTGTTGAGTCATTTTTCGTTCTGATACCAAACTGTATATACCCAAACATTCTTTAGATATTTAAAATATATGTAATTTTTTAATGTCAACTTGAAACTGTAATGTCGTTGTTAATATTTGTTTTGTTTTTTCTGCTGCTAACTTTTATACTTCGACCTCAAGCCATTGAAATTTTCTTCACTTTTGTTAATTATGTTGTGAGACGACTAACTTTATTATTCTGTTTGCAAAGCAAATTTAAAAACATTGTTATATCGTGTAATATTTAAACGAGCAGATGTTACGCTAGTGTTGGTTTTTGCAAATTGTACAAATATACTTGTCTTCTGTGTTGCAGACATTAATTTTAAATTAATGGATATTTATTTTCTTTCTCCTTGACAGTTAAACAAAATAATTGTGGATACATTTTCGCTTTATAGTTTTTAGTGTTTTGTTTGGCTTTTTTTGTTTAAACTATATAAAACAGAGTTTATGAATCGGTTTTGAGTTTCAAAAACCTCTTCGGAAAATTAAACCGTTTGTCAGTTACATAAGCCTAACCTGCTAGAAACAGCAGCAAATCTTCTCTTACCCTTAGAAAAAAAAGTGTCGGTGGGGGGGCAGGAAGAACACATCAGATAATGTTGTTTTAGACATCCCTAAAAGGACCGAGTTGCCGTTGAACCTAAGTCTGTTCGATCATTGTTGACCAGGGGTTATAAGGCAACATAAAAAACGTCCGCATCTCATTAATTATGTTTTGTCACATTAACGAAATGTTATTGTAACATGTGGGGAAAAAAAATAGAAGATTATTAATATTGATCGTACTGTTGTCGCTCACTGACAATATATTTATTAACCTAAATAGAACTTGTAAAATCCTAGCGTCTGCTATCAGTCAATTAAGCATCTAATTAATTATCTCCCTATTTTGTTTACATGCTGCTCAAGATTAATCCTATATATATACATACATACTGTATAATATACCTGTGTGTGTGTGTGTGTAAACAAGTATTGAAACATTAAAACAAATCTTATAAAAATCTTTTCAACTTCGAACTTGAGTTTCATAAAACAATTGATATAATTGTTGATGTCATATATTTCTGCAATTGTTATTAAACTTCGGTTTGGTTTTACAACTTGATGATTGTTGATTTACTGGAGACAGTAAAACATTTCGTTTTCCTAACCTGTATTTACAATTTCAGAGCTATTTACACTCGACTAATTTTAGCGATGTATATCGATTACATCTAATATTTTCCTGTAGAAATCTTTGCAACTTTTGACTTAATTTCATGAGTTAATGTATTTGTTAATTGAAGTAAATTATTATTAGTTTATGTCGTTTGTTAACTTTATGTATGCTCAGTTTTACAACAAGATGTTTGTTGATTTATGTCAGACAACAGCATGGAAGACAATCCATCATGCTTCATGGTGAAATTATGTAGTTCAACATTTAGTTTTCCCAACTTTTCCCCTGTTCAATAAAAGACAAAACATTGACCATGAAATGTTGGCAGCACCATTGTCACGTGATATTGACGCCATTTTCTGGTTGTCGTTAAGTAGCTTTGTTAGATTATCAACCATTTAATTACCTTTTATTGCTCTTTGCACATCGAATACAAACCCTTAAACTTATTACTGATACAAACCATTATTCTTATTATTACTATTATGATAGATGACATTTTAATTTGAATGTCACACGCACTTGTATCCCTGTTTTTAAGAGCTTTCTTTATGACACTTGATGCTTGCCAACCTTTTTTTTTCCGTCTGAAATTGTTGCCGTTTGTGATATATTTGTAAAATTATTTTTACTAAACTATCTAATTCACATTCATTTGTGTAACGTAGTTCGCTACCTGGAGACTTTGTCAAAACAATTTACATTTAACGTTGAAGACAAAGCGATAATAATCGTCAGTCGAACTTATAAAATCTGTCATTACTAATGTCACAAGTGGAATTTGACTGTAAAGGGCATTCTCGGAAAGAAATGAAAAACATTTTAAAGAAAACGGATTTCATCTAGTTGAAATATCGTACGGTGAAGAAATGCTTTAGTTAACTTTTAATTGCCGAGTTATCAATGCAATTTACCCAACTTCAAGTACAACCTGAACCAATGTTACCATAAAAAGTAGCACAAGCATTTTCAAAAAGTGACATTGTATTAGAAAGTAATTCAAATTAAAAGTTTTACTAGTAATTTAAATATATTAGAACTGCTTGTAGAGTCAAAACGAAAGATTGACTAGATCATTTCTAATTTATTTAGTCGATAAGTTAATAATATTCAACAGAAATTTTACGTTTTTAGAAATTAAAGTTTTAAAGTTACAAGTAACCCAAATCGAGGTGGCGGCGGGAGAGTAGCTGCAATGCTGAAATACATCGTAACTCTACCAGCTGCCCTGGAGTGATCGAGATTTAAATCACGATTGATAACGTCACACCTAGCCACTTTGCACTTGTAATTGGGTTAAAGAGGTTTTTAAAGTTGAGAGATAAGTCTGAGTTTGTGGCCATTAAGAAGTAGTACTATCTGAAAAAGAAAGAACAAGTGATAAAAGGCTTCTTTTATCACTTGTTCTTATTATTTCACATTATTTATGAAGTACCAGTCAAGTACATGAGTCGATGGTAACGACTAACCCCTCCCCTCAAAACTTGGCCTTGACCAAAAATTTGAAACCATTATTTTATAGTATAATAGTGTTTGCTGGAGTAATGTATTAGTTTATACATGATGAGCAGCGTGACTTGTATAAGTTCATGTTGAACACCCGCTGTCACGTTTAGGATGGATCTGGGAATTGGTTGAATCTATTGTGAAGATCTTTATGCTGCCTTCCTTTGGCGGGAAAAGGGCAGGTAGTCTTGGAAGTTTTTATCTGTTTAACGGCTTTGGAAAACGAGAGTTGTATGGTAAACCACACTGACCAAATTTTCATCAACTTTTTCAAGTTTCACTTGAAAAGGAAAACAAAGATGGAGAGGGAAGTGCTGCTTCCCATCAAGTTTGTTGAAAGATGGATGAAAATCAAAACCAATAATAAATTTGAAAATATGTTGTTCAAAATAAAGATTACTGAAAATACTCTTTGACTTTTTAGTATGGAAAATCTGGAAAAAGAAAAGAATTCTTCAGCTCTGGTATGACCCCGCATGACTTGAACAGCATTTCTGTGACTTTGACAAGTACCCTAGACTAATACTCACTCCACCCAATTACTTATATCATTTAATCATTAATACTTGACATTAATATTTCATATCGAATTACAAATTAATTTACAAAAGAATATGAATTATAAAAGTAGACAGTAAAAAGATAGGTAATCTTGGAATACCTATATCTTGAAGTCCTATCCATCATTGGAAAGGAAAAGGGTAGTCTTATTTTTTTTTACCCTTCATTGAGTTTGCAAGTACATAGTTAGTCTATGTGAGAGCGTTGTACTGGTTTGTCTGAAACTAAGAACCTCCTCATCCATAATACCACAAACGTGAACCTGAGAACTCACTCTGGATGACCAATGTGTTCTATCAATTTGACAGTAAAACTGGATGTGTGTGTGTGTGTATAAGTATCAGGTCAGGTTATGAAGAGAGATTCTTAGCACAATTGATCCACAACTGAATAGACTTAGATGTGATGCAGTTTGAAGATGGTGTTTGACAGGGCACCACTTTACAAGCTATGTACAATGGTATATTGGGTAGAGTAAGAATCAACAATAATTTCAATGATGAATTTAGCATGAAGGTAGGAGTCCATAAAAGTTCAGTCTTCAGTCCTCTCCTATTCATCATAGTCCTGCAGACCATCACAGAGGAGTTTCAGTCTGTCTATGGAAACTCCTATATATTGATGATCTAGTTCTCATGGCTGAATCTATAGGGAAATTAGAGAGGAAAATTCAGGCTTGGAAACAAACCAAGGACTGAAAGCTAAACCTAGAAAACATGAAGGATTTAGTTTGCAAGAAAGACGATGGATCCCTGAGAGCTTCAGTGAAATGGCCTTGCTCAATATGCAGGAAAGGAGTGGGTATAAATTTCATATGCTGTACTCGATGTAAGCTATGGACACATGAAATTTAGTGGAATTAAAGGCAGACTATCCTAGAATATAAGCTTCGGATGTAATAATGCACTGGAGCAATACATACTAAGAGCACACTGGAAATAAATTCTCTTTACTGGCTCACTAGAAGCAGTTGATAGCTTTTGTTACCTCAGAGATATAATTTGTAAAGAAGATAGTTGCTCTGAAAGTATAGTAGCCTGAATAAGAATAGGCTGGAGAAAGTTTGGGGTGCTACATCTCCTGCTAGCAGCAAATGTCCTTTTTCTTCAAAGTGAAGTACAGATTGTTAGATACTTCTATTAGAACTGTGATGCTGCATGGTAGTAAGACCTGAGCCTTGAATGCAAAGGATTTGAATTGACTGGAAAGAAATGGAGCATACTCCATTTCATATGCAATGTGAGTATGCATGAAAATCATTGCAAATGTGCTGAGAGAATAACTGGGCATAAGAGGAATTTGGTGTAGCATGCAAGAAAGAAGACTGCACTGGTATTGGACATGTAATGCATTTTCATGTGGACAGCTGTACAAAAAAGTGCAGATCACTTAGTAATGGATGAAACTTGCAGAAGAGGGAAAACATGGGATGAAGTGGTGAAGGCTGATCTCAGGATGACAAAGGACTGGGATGACTGGTGATACTTGTTCTTGAGCTGACTCATCCAATTTGATGAAATTGATTTCTGGAAGTATTGTGTATGTGTGTGTGTGCATGTATATATATATATATATATATATATATATATATATATATATATATATATATATACACAAATAAAAGGGTAAAGGATTATTAATTTATTAATAATTAATAATTTTTACCAAGCCCTTCGGTATGTAAACACCATTATCGGTGAAGAAGTTATTTAAAAGTTCTTATAAATTTATAAAAATAATTAAGGTTGAAGCAACTGTTGCTGATCCCTTAATTATGTGTGTGTATATATATATATATATATATATATATATATATATATATATGCACAACTGGGACCTTCACCTAATTTCCTTCCTCCTCAGGACACCCATCACATTCCTAACTGCAGTTCTTTTCTGATGCCACTTACTTTTTTTGCACTACCCAAAACCTCTTCACCTGTTCATCCTTCATCCATTAATACAAAAACTGTTCTCTCCACCCACACTTTCATTGATCACCTGCCTCCACTGAACCACCAAATTATCTCTCTTCCCTCCCCTCCCCACCATACTGAGTATAACTGAGTTATGGTAGTGCATCTGTGTGTGTGTGTGTGCGTACACATGCATGTGTTTACACACAGCTGCACCCATTACTCAGTTTCCTTCCTCCTAAAGACATCCCCACCAACTTTTATTTCTAACTACACCTCTTCCTTGGTTCCACTTACTTTTTGAACTATTTAGTCACATTGTTTTGAACTTACCCTGCATTTTCTTGTAGCTTTGAGATTTTGATGATGTGATTGTTTATTTTTAGAGTAACATTGTAGGGTAGGTGTGAAAAGTTGGATCTGATCAGTTTGAACATAAAGCAAGCAGAATATTTTGGCTGGATTTGGCTGGTTTGAATGTTAAAGTTTTAGCTGAGAATCGTCCCATTTGTTATTGACCCATCATCCATTATTTCTTTTCTCTCCACTACCATCCATCTCTCACTCATGTATTATACCTGCCTCTCTCCTCCATTCCCACAGTCCTGCAGCCTACCTAACAATATATTTTTCTCATCCTTCTCCTATCTACTGTATTACCAATCACCATTCTGCTGCCCCACATTGTTAGTCCTCTTCTACTCTGCTGCCACTTCTCCTAACTTATACATCAGTTGTCCTCCACCATTCATTACATTTGCCTTTCAACCCTACCCAATCTTTACAGTTGTAAAGTGCAGACATTTGCCATGCATACACACACACACACACACACACACACATATATACATACTCAGTTATGCTCAGTTTGGTGGGAAGAGAAGAGAGACAATTTGGTGGTTTACTGGGAGTGGGTGGAGAGAACCATATGGTTCTGGGTTCAGTTATACTCTGTAGCAACTTAGACAAGTATCTTCTACTAATGCTTCAGGCTGACCAAAGCCTTGTGAGTGAATTTGGTAGATGGAAACTGAAAGAAGCCCATCACATGTATAAAATCACATGTGTGTGTGTTTGTGTTTGTCCTCCACCACTGCTCGACAACTGGTGTTGGTTTGTTTACATACCAGTAACTCAGTGGTTCAGCAAAAGAGACCAAGAGAATAATTACTGGGCTTAAAAAAAGAGAAAAACGGTACTGGGGTTGATTCATTTGAATAAAAATTATTCAAGGCTGTGTCCCATCATGACCATAGTCTAATGACAGAAACAAGTAAAAAATAAAAGGTGTGCATATAGATATGTATATGACTGCATGTGTGTGTATTGTATGTTTATATAAATATGTATATTGTATATGTGTGTGTGTGTGTGTGTGTCTATTTATATATATATATAAGCTATGAAGAATGACTATCAACTTCCATTTTCCTGTTTTTCCACTTAATTATTTATGTATATTTTTTTTTGTACTCACTTCTTTATAACTAATTCATAAATGTTTCGATGCCATTAGCAACCACATGTACATCTTATAGTGTATTATACTAAGTATGTGTTTATGTAAGTGTCTATGTAGGTATATATATTTGTATGTATGTATGTATGTATGTGTGTGTGTGTGAATGTTGGTATGTGTATATATGTGAGAGACCCCTAATCTTTAAACATTTTTCTAAGAGAAGGGAACTCTGAAATAACACCTGCTTCATTGTAGAGCAGGAAATCTTGCTCTTGCTTGTGTCTGGAATATTGGGCTTTGTAGCTGAGAATTAGTGGTGTTGTGCCAGCTGATATTGACTTTAAATTTCAATATAGGCATTGCTGTCAGGTCAGCCATTCACTTTAACATATTGGACAAGATAATTTATTGGTGATGATCATACTCATTTACAAGTTGACAGGCACCAATTATGTATGTAAATAGTTATGTGTGTGTGTATATATATATATATGTGAATGCACATGGCTCAGTGGTTAGAGCGTTGAGCTTATGATCATGAGATTGTGAGTTTGATTCCTGGAGTTGGCTGCGTGTTGTATTCTTGAGCAAGACACTTTATTTCACTCAGCTGTAGAAATGAGTTGCAATATCACTGGTGCCAAGCTGTATCAGCCTTTGACTTTCCCTTGGATAACATCGGTGGCATGGAGAGTGGAGGCTGGTATGCATGGGCAACTGCTGGTCTTCCATAAAAACAACCCTAGGGTGTGCATTCGCTGGTGAGGCGACTTTCTGCCCAGACTTGTACCCCGGAGGGGAACCTCTTGGGTGCACCATGGCCATTCGTGGCTGTCAGAGTCATGTTCGAGAGTTTATATATATATATATATATATATATATATATATATATATATATATATATATATATATATATACATACATGTATATATAAAATAACAAAGGTGGCTATATGCAATATAAAACTTTAAAAAAATGCAATTGTCACTAATTGTGACTAACGGTGCAGGGTAGCACCTACATTGCTAGAAATAAGAGTTAAAAGATCCTTAGAGCCGCAAGGAAGCACTTTCATTGTACCAACTGGGGAGATAACCACCTCACAGCGAGCAAGATCACTATACTAGTCTAGTTCCGCTTAAGATTAAACTCATCAGTACTAACTATGCCATCACTGGATAGTTTGGCTAAATCCTATCTGTCAATATATAGTATTACCATATGAATCTATGGTTAATTCAGCAAAATGGTAATGTGAACATTATAAAATAATGAAGGTGGCTGTATGCAATATAAAACTAAAAAGTAAAAGTCAGTTGTCATGAATTGTGACTAATGGTGCAGGATAGCACCTATATTGCTGGAAAAAAGAGCCTTAAAGCTGCAAGGAAGCACTTTCCGTATGTGCTTCCTGTAACAATTGAATTATATATATTTGTATGTGTATGATTTGTGCTGGTGCCATGTAAAAAGCACCAATGCTGGTCCACATAAAAGGTACCCATGCCAATGCCACATAAAAAGTACCCTGTGCACTCAGTAAAGTGGTCGATGTCAGGAAGGGCATCCAGCCATAGAAACCATGCCAAAACAGATAACTGGAGCTTGGTGCAGCTCTCCAAATTGTTAGCTCCTGTCAAACTGTCCAACCAATCCCAACATGGAAAGCAGACATTAAATGATGATGATGATGATGATGATATATATAAGCAAATAAGCCTGTTGTATATGCATGCATATGTATGTATGTATGTATGCATATATATATATATATATATATATATATGTATATATATATATGTGTGTGTGTATGTATGTATGTATATATATATGTGTATGTATATAGTGTGTGTATGTATGTATGTATGTGTGTCTATATATGTATGTATTTGTGTGTCTGTGTTTGTCCCACCACAATCGCTTTGCAACTGATGTTGGTGTGTTTACACCCCCATAATGTAGTGGTTTGGCAAAAGAGACTGATAGAGTTATTACTAGGCTTACAAAGACTAAGTCCTGGGGTTGATTTGTTCGACTAAAGGCGGTGCTCCAGCATGGCTACAGTTAAATGACTGAAACAAGTAAAAGAATAAAAGAATATACTCGCACATAAATACAAGGTTGTATCAAAATAATTCATGGACTAGTTCTGTAGTGTGCCAATAGATAGCACCACATGGTTGCATGTGCAGTGAAAGCTAGCAGTGACTTTCTTGAGGCAGTGTGCTGAGTGACATCGCTGTGTTTACTTTGCAAGTTGTGAAATTTGTGTTTTTCTTATATGTATGTTCCGTGGCATGTGTAAGGACTTTCGAGCGAGATCGTTGCCAGTGACCCTGGACTGGCTCTTGTGCGGGTGGCACATAAAATACACCATTTTGAGCATGGCCATTGCCAGTATCGCCTGACTGGCCTTCGTAGGATTTTCGAGCGTGATCATTGCCAGTGCCCCTGGACTGGCTCTTGTGCGGGTGGCACATAAAATATACCATTTTGAGTGTGGCCGTTGCCAGTACCGCCTGACTGGCCTTCGTGCCAGTGGCACGTAAAAGCACCCACTACACTCTCTGAGTGGTTGGCGTTAGGAAGGGCATCCAGCTGTAGAAACTCTGCCAAATCAGATTGGAGCCTGGTGTAGCCATCTGGTTTCACCAGTCCTCAGTCAAATCGTCCAACCCATGCTAGCATGGAAAGCGGACGTTAAACGATGATGATGATGATGATAGTCTGTGATTTTTGTTGTGGACAGGAAGTTTGGACAAAGAGCCAGCATGAAATTTTGCATGAAACTTGAGAAGTCTGCTACAGAGATACTGAGCATGCTTTGGCACACTTACGGCGATGAGACAATGGCTCATATACAATGTTTCCAGTGGCACAAGTGCTTCAAAAGCAGAACATTTCCTGGAAGACAATGAGCGATCTGGAAGATCTGCCATGAGTGTCACTCCTGGAAATGTAGAGAAAATTTATCAGCTTGTGCATGAGGATCGTCAGAGGACAATCAATGACATTTGCTGATGTTGCTGGTCTGTCGTATGGCTCCATGCAGGTAATCCTAACATTCATGGAGGATTGGATTCTTCACAACAATGCACCCTGTCACTGAGCTCTCTTCACTCATGAGTTTCTTGCCCAAAACAACATGGTATCGCTTCCACACCCACCCTATTCCTATTTCTTCCCCAAGATGAAAATGCAGCTAAAACGTCACAATTTTAACACCGTTGTCAAGATCCAGAGTGAATCGCAGGTCTTCAACTTGCTTAACCCTCTGCTGTTTAAACCGGCTATATCCAGCCCAAATATTCTGCTCATTTTATGCTCAAACTGGCCAGAACCAGCATCTCACACCTACCCTGCAATGTCATTCTAAAAATAAACAATTACATCTTTCAAATCTTGAAGCTACAAGATAATACCAGATAAATTTTTTAAAATGTAAATGAATAAGGATTACTTTTGACATATTAATTTGAATGCTAAAGGGTTAAAGGAAACAATTTCCAGGCCAAATTCCAAAAGTGGCAGGAATGCTGGGATCGGTGTATTGCTGTGCAATGTGACTATTTCAAAGGAGATGATATTAAAGCTTAAGTAAATGATTTATTTTTTATTAAACGTAATTAGTCCAGGAACTTCTTGATACCACCTCGTATGTGTGTGTCTATGTATATATATTTATGTGTGGTTTTATTCCAGACGATGTGAGGTTAAAATGAATAGGAAAGGAACAGGTGTCTAGCTTTGGGGGAGATACGTGGTTACCCCAGTTGCAAAGGGAAGAGGATGGTGGTGAAGATGTGTGAGGGTGTAGCCACAAGTTACAGGAAGGTGAATATAAGAGAAGTGATATGGGTGGGTAAGTAAGTTTGCAGGAGAGTGGCAGATGAAAAGAGGGAAATAGTGAGTGGTGAGCTCTGGTGGAGAATGTGGTCAATGATGAATATGTGTTGGAGGTGAAGGTGGAGGAAGTAGTTGTGGGTCAGGGAGTTAAAAGGTGACAGCAAAGATGGTATGAAATGTGTTAGGGTGTAAGAAAGACACACAGTGCCAGGGATGAAAGTCAGAAGTACAAGAGGGTGGAAATGGTGAGAGACAAATAAAGGTAATGGAGAGAAGACTACCATTGGCAAATGGAGGTGTGTGCAGAGAAAGGGGAGGTGAAAGGAAATAAGGTGGAAATAGATGATTATGAAAATGCAGGTGACAAAGGAAGTGATTCCTGGGAGAGTGGTAATTGGTAGTTCAGTAGCAGGTGGATAGAATATGTGCAGTTATGCTCTCAAAATTACAGCAGCTGAATGAGTAGTGCCGCAGTCAGAAGAATGATGGAGGGATGGGTGTTAAGAAGATCAGTAGAGAAGGGAAGATACATTAGGGACAGATTGGGTACAGAAATATAGATATAATTGCTGTGTTTTTAGGACCTTGTTTGTGCTGACGTGGACAGGTTTTCTCAAGCACAGCAAATTGCCAATCATCTCAATCTTTTGTCTTCTCCTCCATGAGACTTGACATCTGGAGGTCATTCTTCACTACTTCATTCCATGTCTTCCTTAGTCTCCCTCTTCCACAGGTTCCATCCACATTTAGAGACTAGCATTTCTTTATGCCACTATCAAGAGGGAAATTTGGAGTCAACTTAAAGAGCTTGATGAGGACTACAATTTACTGGTTCAAATAATTAAAAGTTGCAAGTGGAAGGTAAGAGCAGAAAGGAGCTTGACAGAAGAATCTTGGAGGAAATGAAGAAGATGCTAGAAAAATAGAGAACTATGAATCACCTGAAGTATTCCATTTTCTGCAACGCAATCAGACAACAGGTGCTGATGCAGGCTGCAGAAGAAAGGAAAAGTCTAATAAGATGCAAGAGAGATGGCATTTAAGAACGAGGACGTTCGGGGTGACAGACAAACGGGAGATGGAAGACATATGCAAAACCTTCTACCCTAAATTTTATAATCATCAGTGAAGCTTTATCCTCTACCATCACAAATGTTGGAAGAAGTGCCACTTATTCTAGTCTGTGAGATTGAAAATTCCTTCAAACTAATAGAAACAGACAAAGCTCCTGGAGAAGATGGCATAACAGGAGAGGTGAAGAGCTATGGAAAAGCCTTATTCAAAGCTTCAGTTGCTATCTGAAGGAGAGTAAAATACCCGCACTATGGAAAGAGTTGAATACCATCTTGCTTCATAAGGGTGATAAAGAAGAATTAACCCTTTAGCATTTAAACAGACCATATCAGGCCCAAATATTCCTTTTGCTTTATGTTCAAACTGACCAGATACGACCTCTCACACCTGTCTTACAATGTCATTCTAAAAATAAAGAATCACACACTATTGAAATCTTGAAGTTATGAGATACTGCAAGATTAATTCACAAGAACAAAAATAAATAAGCATTACATTTGATACAGTAATCTGAATGCTAAAGGGTTAAAAAAAAAACTTGCACCCCATATGACTTTTCTCTGTTTACAATAGTCATTGTCACCAGACTATTGAAACACCTCAATGACTTGCAACAGAGTGAGCCACCAGGTTTCTGTAAGACCTACAGTGCAATGGTTGAAATCAGTAAAAGAATTTAAAATAAAGACTATTCTAATTATAGTCCTGAAAACACTCCTTTCAGTACTTTTTACTTGCAAACAATTCATCAACATAAATAATCACTGGAATATATACCATATTGGAAGGTACAAAAAATGTATGAGCATATTAGATGCACCCCAATTTCAGCGGCACATATTGAGGGAAAAATGGTTTTAGAGCATTAACCCTTTAGCATTCAGAGTATTCTCTCAAATGTAATGCTTATTTATTCATATTGTTTTTAATTAATCTTGCATTATCTTCTAGCTTTGGCATTTTGACGATGTGATTGTTTATTTTCAAAATGACATTGTTGGGTAGGTGTGAGAGGCCAGATCTGATTGGTTTGAACATAAAATAGGTAAAATATCTGGACTGTGTGTGGCTGGCTTAAATGCTAAAGGGTTAAAACTTGTGATAAGCCCAACTTGGCATACAGGACCCAGAGTGGTGTTTTGAAACTTTTTTTTTGGTAAGATGTGCATTTTATATACCATTAAATACAGTGTATTGATATGTCAAACAGACACACATGTGTCTGTATTTCATATTTCTGCATGATATATGCAATATATATATATATAATCAAATAAAAACATAGGGTAAAAAAATCAGATATTAATTAATATTGATTTATTACCAGGAAGCTAGCACATTTAAAGAATCAGAGAGTTTCAGAAAAAATATCTGAGATCTTAGGGGATTAAAGTATATGTTTATATATATATATATATATGATTGACCGATAATTCCAAAAGTTTTTTTTTCTCTCTCTGTTTATTTCCCCGTTTTCTTTCCTGTTGAAGAGCATAGGCTCGAAACGTATAAGACTTTCTCACCTGTCTTCATCTTTTGTTTTTCTGTAAATTTTAATTATATATATATATATATAAAGTCCCACCCATGCCAGTATGGAAAGCAGACATTAAATGATGAGGATATATATATCTGTATGTAGAAGATACATTTTATTTATGCATCGATATACTTGTAGGTAATATAGAGATATCTAAGGAAAAAGATGTATGAAATTAACCATTGATGGTTTTTTTATTTTATTTTCAGGCCTTATATGAAATTGTTTTAGGTGTGAAAATATCTGTTGCTGGATTCCCAGGAAAACGTGATGAGCAGTCTTTGATCGTTATGAATCACCGCACTCGGCTGGACTGGTTGTTTGCATATTCTTTTATGTTACGTTGTGGATCTCTTAGACATTTGAAAATAGTTTTAAAATCTGGCTTAAAAAAAATTCCTGGCGCCGGTAAGTACAGATGATTTGTGTATATTAGGAAATATGCATTAAGTAGAGGATTGTTTATAAGAGTAACAAAATGAGGTATATGTATAGATGAATCATTGTGTTGTTTGTATAACGTGGACCTTGTGATATAAAATATTGCAATTGAAAGGCTGCTTCATATGCAATGAAGAAGTTTGTAATAATTTGGACTCGATTTCATGCTTGAAGTATTTGCTAATGGATCAGTAGAAGTTGTAGAAATACAAAGTAAGAAAGAGGATAGCTTAAAATATAACAGTATTTACTTTGTGTTTACTTCGGCATATGTTAGCACTGATATAAAGTGATCATTGTGAAAAGATTATATATTCTGTTCTGTCAGATATAGTAAATGACAGTTTTTTCTTGAAGTCTGTTGAGAAATAACAGTATTGGTATTTTATCAGCAAGTTTATGTATTTTCATTTAATCATTTAAGAAAGTAATAATTATCTTCAAAAACTGGCAGGAATGGCAAAAACCTTATAATGCTGGACAGTATACAATACTGATCAGAATTATGAATACAAAGATGAAATTTAGCATTATTTTAAATATGTTTTGATATAAATTAAAAAGTAGATATTGAAAGTATGTATTTTGATATGTAAATGATGAAATATTTCTTAATTTCATCTCCTGTTTGACATTCCTGGGACCTCAATATTTTATAAATTTACGAAATTTCCATTTAAAAAAAGAACTCAAATTGTTTTCCATAGGAGAGGACTCAGGTTCAAGAAGGTACCAACATAGTTAAATATCTCTTGGTACTGTCCTGAAAGCTTCAGCTTATTTTCGTCAGACAAATGAACATAAACCATTTGGCATAGCAGGCAGACCTCATACCAGAAATCATCAAACTGATTGTATGATTCATCACTTATCTCCATTTACATCTAGCAATGTCATACAAGCACTGATACCTGCAACAGTAAAATGCAGCACTAACATGATAACAGGTCAGTTGCAGTTTCAAGGTACCCATGGAAAAACATTCAGGATCGTTTATAATTTTGTAGGGACCATAAAAATTGGACTATGTAGGATTGGTTTAAAGTCATGTTTAGTGCAAACTGTTAAACAGTCTGCATTTCCTATTCCTTTAATTTGTTGTCCAACAAACTCAAGCATAGTCTCATGTATACACTTACAAGAGTCAAGCATTATGAATCCATCATTATACAGGGACCATTTCAGCAAAGGGAAGAACTGGTATTTGAATAATACCTCAAAGTGCACTAAACTCTAAAACATACTGGTATATTCTGAAGACATTGTTATTCACATAACTAGCTATAATAACTACTGTATTCCAACAGGGGGTGCATCCTGCCATTCTACAAAATGCATAAAAGGTAGGTTTAGATCTCTTGATCTGAGCCCTATAGAAAAATGTCTGCAGATTGTGTGAAAAAGAAAATTGCAGATTTCAATGCTTCAGCAATTCTGGATTAAAAAGAGAAGACCAGTTTGAACACAGGAAATAATACTAAACTACTACAAAAAGCACATCTGACCACATTGCTGCACTGTTGGAGGCAAAGGAGGAGGTATTATTCCAACTGTAACATTCTGTAAACTGTTCTCAAGTTTTCTACTTATTTGATTAGAAAATACATTCCTTGCTTCCGTCTACATTATCATTTACAACATAAAACCATGTTTTTATCAGTGTATTCAGACTTTTGAACATGACTATATAAATGGGCCAAAGTTCAAAATCAATGTTTACTGCAAACAATATATTCTACTACTTACTCTATTGTATGATGTGAGAAGGATGGTGAAGTAGTCTTTTTTTTCTATTTTCTGCTCTCTGGCTGAACAGAAATTGATCTTATTGATTTATTTACTTAGTAAACCTGATGTGTGACATTGTAACTGATTTGAATGTTTTAACATTTGCAGTTCATCTGTCAAGCAGATTCTATGCTCATGTGCTCCTCACTTTAAATATTGTATTTAAATATTTATTATACATATATGCCTGTTTTTGCATTGATCAGAAGGAAAATCATTAAAAAGGCTTATGAAAACTTAGTGAAATCTAATCATTATTTTGGAAACATTACAAAATATGTTTTGTGTTTGTTTTAAACTAATCTTAATATCAAAATTAGGTCGTTTTTGTGTTTGTATTAAGCTAATCTTAATATTAAAATTAGCTACTTTATTAATTTTCTTTATCATTTAGGCTGGGCCATGCAATGTTTGGTGCTAATATTCCTGGATAGAAAATGGACCAGTGATGAAATCTTACTTGATAAATACCTTAATTATTTTAAGGTTTTAAACTACCCAACACAGGTAAGTTTCTTCACCAAAATGAAAATTGTTGTATCGAATTTGGTTTCATCATTGTTAATATACCTAGGGGACCATGTCTTGTACAGTTTATTTTAATACGGTTTCTACAGCTGATTTCCCTTCCTAACATCAACCACCTTAAGGTGTGTACTGGGTCTATTTTACCATGGCATGGACACTAGTTGTCATATCTTCAACACAAGACAAGACAAGAGAGTTCTTTTGACTTCATGGTGTCTCCATTTGTTAACCAACAATGTTACAGAGTGTACTGGATACAGTGTATTGTGACACCAATATGAGAGAGGTTACTTTGCATTCTACAAGACCAAGGCAGTATCCTCCTCATTGCTCTACAATTTCTCTGTTCGTTTAGGATGTGACCAATAGAATAGGTAGAAAGGAGGGCAATTGCTGATGAATAAAGGTGAGAAGGAGAAAGAAGAGAGTTGATGGAGGAAACAGAGGGGTGGAGAGAGGACTACTAATGTAGAAGAGGAGAAGGGTAATGAGAGTAAGAATGCCAGAGGCACAATGAAGAGTCATGGCAGGGTATAATGAGAATGGCAGTAATGATGTAGGGTAATGAGAGAGAAACACTGCTGGTAGCTACATGTTTAAAAGTGAGTGAATGATGGAAAGTTGTAGAAATGGTCAGTGTTGATAATGTGATGTTGTCACTCATTACAGTTCTTTGTCATTTCCTTCAGAAGATGCAACATCTTGAGATTTGTCTTCACCTCTTTACCTTAAATTTTCCTTGGTTCTCTTCCATAGGTTCCATTCACTTTGCATTTTTGGCATTTCCTTATACAGCTGTTTATCCTCCGTCTACATTACATACCTGTAGTAACACAGTCTTCTCTCTTACTTACTACCTCTCTTTCATTTAATATGAGTTTTTTTTTTCTCTTTTCTCTGTGCTCAGTGCCAACATCTCACTTCCTTGCAGTGTTGCACTTCAAACACAAACATCATATAATCTGCCCTTTCATTGTAGTGGGGAGTCCTTTGTTGTGAGCAGAGATAAAATCTCTCTGACCTGTCTTTACTTCATTTTTGAGAACAGTCACATTTACTGCTAATTAGATTACATGGGTACTTTTAGTGCTACTTGACTTAGACGCCTGCTACCTGTTTGTAATCCTGAAACTCCTCCATGGCATCCACAGTACTCTGTATGAAATTCCTGCTTATATATATATATATATTATCCGGTTTCACCAGTCCTCAGTCAAATCGTCCAACCCATGCTAGCATGGAAAGCGGACGTTAAACGATGATGATGATGATGATGATATATATGTGTGTGTGTGTAAAAAGAGTTAGCAGTTATAATAGCCGACTAAGGGATAAAATATCTATATATACTATTGGTATCCGTTACCCGTATTATCCCCGGGCACTGGTGTGCAGGCACACCATGCACGTGGAGTGCAGGTAACAACGGGATAAACAAGAGTTTATCAGGAACCAATGCAAATAACCCTTTCTTTCAGTCTTTCTAGGCCAGCCGCTTAGCTTTTGAGGGCACCATCTACAATGTTATTGCAGTTATTCTTTTTATGTAATTTATTGATTTTTCAAATAAGTTTTTATGATATATTTATTTTCTGGAGGGCATGAATTACATTCTTCATTATTGAATTGTTTTATAGTGGTTTTTCTCTAAATTATATACATCATCAATGTCTGCTTTCCATGCTAGCATGGGTTGGACGATTTAACTGAAGACTGGCGAATCACATGGCTGCACCAGGCTCCAATCTGATCTGGCAGAGTTTCTACAGCTGGATGCCCTTCCTAACACCAACCACTCCGAGAGTGTAGTGGGTGCTTTGTATGTGCCACCGGCATGAGGGCCAGTCAGGCAGTACTGGCAACAGCCACGCTCAAATGGTATTTTTTACGTGCCACCTGCACAGGAGCCAGTCCAGCAGCACTGGCAGTGACCTCACTTGAATGTATTTTCGCGTGCCAGTAAGGCGACGTTGGTAACGATCACACTCTAATTAGGAGGGTATACATGTATATATATGTATATATATATACATGCAGTATGCTCCATTGGATGTGTAATGTCAATGTGAATACCCGTCAGAGTGTAAGTATCTTGAGAGAAAAGCTGAACATTAGAAGCATCAGTTGTGGCGTGCAAGAGAGACGATTGCGCTGGTATGGACATGTGGTGAGAATGGAGGAGGATAGCTGCGTGAAAAAGTGCCACACCCTAACAGTTGAGGGAACCCGTGGAAGAGGTAGGCCCAGGAAGACCTGGGCTGAGGTGGTGAGGCAAGACCTTCGTACATTGGGCCTCACCGAGGCGATGACTACGGACCGAGACCTTTGGAAATGGGCTGTGCGTGAGAAGACCCGGCAAGCCAAGTAAGATCGTTGCCAGTGCCCCTGGACTGGTTCTTGTGCGGGTGGCACATGAGATGCACCATTTTGAGCGTGGCCGTTGCCAGTACCGCCTGACTGGCTCCTGTAGGATTTTCGAGCGAGATCGTTGCCAGTGCCCCTGGACTGGCTTGTGCGGGTGGCACATAAAAGACACCATTTCGAGCGTGGCCGTTTTCGTGCGGGTGACACGTAAAAGCACCCACTACACTCTCTGAGTGGTTGGCGTTAGGAAGGGCATCCAGCTGTAGAAACTCTGCCAAATCAGACTGGAGCCTGGTGTTGCCATCCGGTTTTCACCAGTCCTCAGTCAAATCGTCCAACCCATGCTAGCATGGAAAGCGGACGTTAAACGATGATGATGATGATGATGATGATGTATATATGCATGTATATATATATGTATATATACATGTCCAACCCATGCTAGCATGGAAAGCGGGCGTTAAACGATGATGATGATGATGATGACATGTATGTATATGTACTTGTGTTTGTCCCCACCTAACTTAGCAGTTCAGCAAAAGTGACTGATAGAATAAGTACTAGGCTTTAAAAATAAGTCCTGGGGCCAATTTGTTTGACTAAAAACCTTCAAGGCAGTGCTCCAGCATGGCTGCAGTCAAATTACTGAAACAAGTGGTCATTATCGAAAGATTATATCTCATACTGCTATTAACTAAAATGAGAAAGACCTTTATATCTCATCTTTCAGTAGCAAATCACAATAATAACACTTCCATGTTTCTTTCCTCTCGGTGACAGTGTAAGGAAGTGTACCATTATTTCATACTTGCTTCTCCACAACATTTCAATATTTTATTAAACACTGCTTTGCAATCTGGAACATTTTATGCTTCTCATCCTTATGCCATGGAACATGTAAAATCTACTTTCTGCTTTTCTCCTTGCTAACTACATCTTGTGTTTTACTTTCCTTCTCTGAATTACTTGATAAAGTTCTCCACTTATTCCTTTCTTTCGGTCTTTCTAGGTCACCCTCTTAAGTTTTGAGACACTATCTACAATGTTATTGCAGTTGGTCTAATTTTAAAATTTGATCCTGGTTTCCATGTTTTTATGAGATGAGAGACGGTAGCAAGTTTACTTTTTCTTGTGGTGAAGTTGCACTTAATCTTGTTTGAAAGTAAACTCTCTTCACAGATGTTAATCCAGCCAGTGTTTATGGTAGCCTTCGAGCTGGCTAGATGTGATGTTATTGACTTTTTCATGTAATGTAATGGTGTTAAGATGCTCAAATGCCAAGTTGTCATAGTTATTCTTATCTATTAAACAGAATTCTCTCCCTTGATGTGAAGATGGGCTTATAGGATTTTTTTTTTTTAAATTAAAATTTTTTCTTTTAACATAGTTTTATTGTTTTTAGAATGAGGAAACTGGACCTGAAGAAAGTAAAGGATGGAGTGGAATGTTTTTGTAAGGGGCTGAAATTTTTCCCAGTTGTATTCTTGTAGTGATATCTCATCTCTTCCAATTACACTTGAATGACATCACGCATATATATTTTATTCAATGCTATCTCATGTGATGTTAATTATTTGCACACGTTCATCTCAAAAGTAAATAGACTCCATCATTTTTGAAAAATTCATTTCTAGGAACAAGATAATGTCATTTGATGCATTTATATATTTAAACTAGTGTTTAAAAGGCTTGCCTTGTGCACAATACATTAACAAGTTTGAAGCACCAGGCAGTGTTTGCACAGGTTAAGAAATAAAAATCTGCTGTAGTTGATACTGAAATACTATTTTGCTGTTTATTTTCTCTGCAGGTTCTTTTATTTCCCGAAGGAACAGATTTGACAGAACAGACTGTGAAGAAGAGTAATGACTATGCTGAAAAACACCATTTAGAAAAATATCAATATGTTTTACATCCGAAAACCACTGGATTTGTCTATATTGCTGAACACCTCCGTAAGGGTATGTGTGTGTACATCATTTGAAACTTATATTTTTTATCTGGGAGGGTCGTTGGGGTAGTGTATTCAGACATCTCTTCCTTAGGGTCCTATCAGAAGTAAACATCATTAGATTTTCCAGCTGGATTTCCAAGCATGACCAACTGAAGATTATGGATATTATCCAACCATCTCATTCTTGGTCCAACCCTAGGTCTGCTATTGGTTTACTCTACTTGAAGATTCCACATTTCGATTCTTTCCCACCACATTCTAATTACATGTCCATGGTACTAGAGCTAATATGGAGAAGTAGCAGATCAATCTGAAGAAACTCTTCTGATCTTTGAGTTAAGCAACCTGTTAAGTAATATTACTCCAGAGACTCTTTGGTACCCCATTTTGGCCGTTATATGTGTGTGTGTGTGTGTAATTTTGAAATATCTATAAAACCGTCAAAAGCTGGTTTATTTTTATGTTTTTTGATTTATTATTAGTGTTGCTTAATATATTTTGCTAAAATTGCTGTTTCTTTTCAGATATCATCAGAAAATTGATTAAAATGACAGATCTATCGAACATTCAAAAGGGTCAAGTTGTTGGTGCTCGTATGGCAGGCGCTAGCATAACAAAAACAGCCGAAATATTTGGTGTATCAAGAAGTACTGTCTCGAAAGTAACAACACATCCTTTGAGAAAGAGGGAAAAACCTCCTCATCGAAACAAAGCTCCGAAAGAAAATCAAAGCTTTCAGATAGGGACTGTCGGACTATTATGCGAATTGTTAGAAAGGATCACAAAAGTACAGCTCCCAAAATTACTGCAGAGCTTAATGGCCGCCTCAAGATCCCAGTTTCCACAAAAGCTGTTTACCGGAAGCTGCACAAAGCTGGATTTCATGGGAGGGCTGCAATCAGAAAACCACTACTTTCAAAAACAAATGTTGCAAAGCATTTAGAGTAGAGTAAAAACTTACAGAATTGGTCTCTAGAGCAGTGGAAGAATGTTATTTTCTCGGACAAGTCATCCTTTATCTCATTTCCAACTACCGGCCAAGTATACGTGTGGAGACAGCCAAAAGAAGCATTTGTCCCAGACTGCCTTCTCCCAACTGTTAAACATGGAGGAGGATCTGTGATGATCTGGAGGGCTATATCTTGGAAATCTGCCAGCCCAAAGGTTTCCCTTCATGGCAGAATTAATAGTCAAGACTATTTAAGCATTTTATCTGATCAAATTTATCCTATGGTTGCAGAACTGTTTCTGGAGGGTAATGCAATCTTTCAGGATGATAATGCACCAATTCACACAGCTAAAATTGTTACTGAATGGCACAAGGAACATTCTAGTGAAGTTGAAGATCTTATCTGGCCACCACAACCCCCAGATCTCAGTATTACTGAACATTTATGGTGCATTTTTAGAAAAATAAGTAAGGAGTCAATATCCTCTACCGTCATCACTACAAGAACTGGAGATTATTTTAGCTGAAGAATGGACAAAAATTCCTTTGGAAACAATTCAAACTTTGTATGAGTCCATACCTTGTAGAATTCAAGCTGTAATTACTGCCAAAGGCAGTCCTACCCCATATTAAAATAGATTTGTTTGAAATTTTAAGGTGTTTCCATTATTTTGTCCAACCCCTATATATAGGTGCAGGTGTGGTTAAGAAGTTTGCTTCTCAATCAGATAGTCCCACTGTGCAGCGCCTTGGGATGGTATAACCCCAGGTTGACCAAAGTCTTGTCAGTGGATTTTTGTAGACAGAAACTGAAAGAGGTCCAGTGTATATGTGTGTGCATGTTTTTACCACTGTGCTAACATTCCTGTGATGATTGTAAACATGCTTCAACATCATACAAACAATGTTCATTTCCAGTCTTCTAGAGCAAAACATGCCTAACTATGAAGAAATATGAACTTGTTTGGAAATGGGTGAAGGTTAGCAACAGGAAGGGCATTCATCTGACCCATGCAAAAATGGAAAGGTGGACATTAAATGATGATAAATATTCACTACAGCCATACAGTTTATCTTTAATTATTAGTAGTATAGCATAGTCAAATAAGATAGGTATGACTGTAAATTAAGGAGAAATACCAAAGAACTGATACAAATTGAAGGTTGTATCTTATTGAGTTTACTAATCTGCCTGTTTTGAGTAAAAACACATCTAACAAAAGTTATTGTTTAAACCCAAGCCAGCTCTAATTGAGTCGGCCATTAATAAAAGATAGTCCACCTATGGCCATTCAATTTTTTAGTATATCTAAAACATGTCCTTTTTTTAAAGGTAACAGGATATGATGTGAGGGAGATTTTGTAGCTGTTTCTAGCATCATGAGCAGCAGCATAGAAGCTTCTTATTGGATTACTGTTGTTGCAGCTGTTTTATTTGTTTTACATTTCTTTCTCATTTTCACACAAGTGCAATTTCCTTCACTAGCAAAGAGATTAAAATATTTGTCTGCTTGAATAAAACAAGCATTGTATTTATAAACACTATCCTCTATGTACACTTAACAGATCATTCACCTCCTTTATTATTTTTTTTTTTTCATTTACTCTTTCTAGATAATCAAATGGAAGCTATTTGGGACCTTTCAATTGCTTATCCTATTAATATTCCTCAAGATGAAATTGATATCGTCATGGGAAATTTTCCAAAAGAAGTTCACTTTTATGTCCGTACATTTCCAAATGAAAAACTTCCTCAAACACATGATGACCTCATACTCTGGTGTAAAGATGCGTGGAGCACAAAAGAAAATCTGCTGAAACAATTTTATACAGAGAAATTTTTCTCAGCAGAATTAAAATCAAATCCAAGAGGCCCATATCGAGCACGAAGTGAGTTTTTGGTTCGCTCTATTTTATATGTGTTTTTGATAGGTTGGAGTATTTTGTTAGTTTTTATGCTCTACTGTTTTTATTGTTCATCATTTGTTCGCTGGTACTGTCTGTTCATCAGTATCTTCTATACTGTGATAACTACATCATATTTTGGAGTGGACATTTTGCAAACAAAAATACTTGATTGGCACAAAGAAAAGAAATGCTAATTAGTTACACTGTCAATTTGATTAGATCAACACTGCTGCCTTTTTTTTTATCCTTGCATATTTTTCTTCATCTTTTTTTTTTGTAATAAATAGAAGATGAAGAAATATCATGCTTTCGTGACTGCTCTTATTTACCTTTGTATAAAATTTATCAATTCAAATGTTACAAAAGTTTACTTAGGAAGTATATTTATTCAAGAGACTTCATATTCTTTCCTTTGATCCAATAATATATACAATATGTTGTTTTATAGTAATAAAAAAATAAAGTCATTTATAAAATATAATTACTTAATTCATATTTGGATTTGTTCTGTTACTGATTCAAGTTTAAAATCTGTTTTCTTTTGCATTGTAAAACTCCTTAATTGTATTCCTTTTTGTTTTACTTTGTTTTGTTCCGAATGTTTATTGTTGTTGCTGAATTCTCCAATTTGTTGTTCTCCAACACCAATAACATAAAGATAAACTGTTGTTGTATGGAGAGCATTGCTTCCCAGAACTCATACTACAATATAATGTGTAGCCAACCTCCACTATCCCAACCAGCTTGCAACTTCAAAATACCACTTGGAGTATCATGTCTCTCTAAGGCAACGGTTTATAGAGCAAGCATAATATCTACAGATGATATCAAGAAGACTCATTGCAAACAACTTTAAGATCAGATTCAATCAACACATTCATTCATTCAGGTCAAGGGATTGAGAATTCTAACTTTTAATTGCAATACATCTAGAAATTAATGGATAGCAAAATTAAAAATGTTCCCTAAACCTGGAATAACAAAGATAGAGCAACTTCATACACCCACAATGCAAGAAGGTGTGACCTACATATAGTTAATAAATATCTATCTCATATAATAACTTAGACTCTTGAACAGAAGATACAAGATCTTACCTTTGTTCCAACTGGATTTCTTCATAATCTAGAGTAGTTCTCTTTGCCATAAATTATTTAACTGGTCTTTTACTAGGATTATGTATTTATTTTGAATACACTTGAACAGTTGCAAATGGCAAGAAACACTAAAGAATGACAATAAATCATTAACTGTAGATCAAAATGAATAAATTCTACTCCAATGTATTGAGAATCAATTCTCGCTTTTGTAAATCTAAACACACATGCATCATCATCATCATCCTCTTTTAATGTCCTCCTTCCGTTCTTGTATGGGTTGGAGTTTGACAGGATTCACCAGGCTGGAGAACTACATCAAGCACCACTGTTTAGTTTGGCATAATTTCTGTGGCTGAATGCCCTTTTTGATGCCAACTACATTTTTTACAGTGTACTGGGTACTTTTTAAGTGGCACCAGTATTAATGAGCTTGCCATGTAGCTTGCAAGACTAAGCTCTTCAACTGAGCAGAGAAAGAGAGAGAGAAAGAGAGCTTTATGCTAGGTGATAGAAGTTAAAGTATGAGAGAAGGGTCTGGGATAGGTTTCTTGCCATAGAAAAGACACATGGCTTCTATCATTATGTAAGGGTGAGTGGGGTGGCTGGGGTAGAGGGGAAAAGAGAAAGTCAGCCATCCTTACTAACTACAAAACTTTTAGCTAACAACAATTGCAAAACCAGCATATAAGCTGCAATGGATGCCTCTATTCATTATATAACCTGTAAGCTCTCATTTTTTTTATTTCTTACAAACTAGACCAACTTTGTGGAATCTTCTTTTCTACCATATCTCAACCATTATTTGGAAAGGAGCACTGTCATGGAAAAAGCCTCAACATTTTCTGCCGGTTTCACATCTAACTTCATGTGACGGTGTGTGGCCTAATGGTCACAGTGTTGCTCTTTTGATCACAAGATCATGGTTTCAGTTCTCAAACTGGGTGGAGTGTTGTGTTCTTGAGAAAAACACTTCATTTCACTCTGTCCAGTCTGCTGTAAATGAGTAAGCCTACAGCAGACTGAGGCCTCATTCTCAAGGGGAATGTTGGGACGTCAGTCACTTATATGCCATGCAAACCAGATTATCAGCTCTCTGAGTTGAAGACAGTAATCGCCAGGATACTTACTTTGCATTTAATTCCACACTACATATAGCAGGTAAATCTCCTCCCAAACTGTCCCTTTTGACTCCACTAAGCAAACAT
Organism: Octopus bimaculoides; assembly: GCF_046866305.1. Taxonomy (NCBI): domain Eukaryota; kingdom Metazoa; phylum Mollusca; class Cephalopoda; order Octopoda; family Octopodidae; genus Octopus; species Octopus bimaculoides. Next base: position 54,522,138 of record NC_142938.1, on the reverse strand, counting down.
ATATACCAAGTGCAAAAGTCTCCTCTAGTCACTTTCCTTTGTTTTCCAACTGGAGTATCTATGTATCTACTCTACAGCAAGACACATGTCTCCTCTATACCTTAAATTTCTTAAATGGCACTAAGCCACACACCCTCGATACTACTCCCCCACCCTCCCAGTTGACAGATCCTTGTTTTGCAAGCTACTTGGTAATCCTGTTGGTGCTGGTGATATTTAAAAATCACCTAGTACATTCTCAAAGTGGTTGGTGTTTAAGAATGGCATCAAGCTGTAGAAACAATACTGAAATAGATGATAGAACCAGGTGCAACTTCTGTCAAACCATCCAACCCAAGCCAGCGTGGAAACCATTAAATGATGATGACATCCAACTTGTTGTTTCGAATGCTGTACACCAGTGGTTCTCAACCAGGGTCCGTATAAGATTTTGGGGGGCCCACAGAACAAAATTGTAAATTGGGGATCTACAGTGGTATTTTAAGGGCCCCTGAATAAATTTTGATTTAGATGTATGTATTGCAAGAAACAGATGTTTCTTTCTCAAGCGTTTTACATAGCTCAGCCTACAGAAGTTAATGTGTGAAAAACAAAATAGGAATCTTGAAAAAAAAAGTTTCTATAAAAGTAGTTTTTAAACATTGAATGGCTATGGGAGTCCACCAGAACAATATAGTAATCAAAGGGGCTCATAGATAAAAAAAAAAATGGTTGAGAAACTCTGCTGTAAACTGTGGTTTGTGGTTATCATCCTGAGAAATCATCTTGTGTAGACATTAAATGCTAACAAAGCACAGATTATAACAGTAGATGAAATTTCATCAGCACTAGCTATCGTATCACATAATTTCAGTATAATTTGTGCTTCATCACCAACAGACATTTGGTAGTTAAAAGCCTGTTGCTGATGAAGTCCAATTTACACTGAAATCACTTAATACAACAGTCCCATTTGCCCGTGTTGATCAAATTTTCGTCTGCCAATATAATGTGTCTTTATTATATTTTTTTACCACTTAATGTCTGTACAGATGTAAAATAATGATACTAATAATGCCATGCCATATGTGGGGTCTTGTTTTGCTAATTATTTAGCAACCTCACTAGTGCTGGTGCCACATAAAAAGCATTCATGACAATGTATAAAGTGATATATGTTAGGAAGGGCATCCAGCTGTAGAAACCATAAAGCAGACATTGGAGCTGGGTGCAGTCTTGTGACTCTCTTGTCAAATCATCTAATCTATGCCAGCATGGAAAATAGAGAGGTTAAGTGGTGATGATGATGAATAATGTGTTTTAGTAAAGTTTGAAGAGCTTAAATTATAAGTAGAGTGCCTACAAACATGAAATTTTAGTAGGTTCTTAACTGATATTTAAACACTGTCATTATCATACACAAGTAGAGCATTTATAGATGAGCCAATCCTACCCGCCTTAAGTGGCCAACATCTGAGGTTATAGAGATGAAATTGTACATCCTCTTAGTATAATTGGTTATGTAGTAATGCAATAAATGATAGATAGGTCATTTGAGTCTAACCATTGAAAAGCTGCTTGCCTGTCCCAAAATGGTACTTATGTCCAATATCAATCTAATAAACTGAAGGCTAAAATTATACACTTCAGTCACTGAAATTTTGTATAAGGGCACATCTTTTGAAGAAAAGAAACAAAAAACATAGGCCGTGTGTAACGAATCTGATACCTGCTATAAATTTGGGAAAGATCAAGCCTCGGTGTTAGTTTACATTAAAAATATTAATAGTTAATTCATAAAAACACGACAGTTTGAACAATTTATTTTATTATTTATACAAATGCATAACAATAGTTATGTTTAACAAATATCACTTTGCCTGACAGATTTAATTTTTTTTTTATCTATGTAAACAATTTTTAAAACAAATAAGAAAACAATCAAGAAATGCAATGTTTTTAACAACAAAATGTATCTCTCATTGTCTTTTGCTTTTTTTGAGGTCTTTTTCCCAAAGCAAAAATATATTTGTATAAGAAAATATACAATGGTTTATGAAAAAGAAGTTTTAAGAAGTTGGACTGTCTGATTAGTAAATATCACATTCTGTGTTTGTCAGACAATGTCTGATAAGATGAATTGTTTGATTTAAAATGTCTAAGATGAATTGTTTGATTTAAAATGATCTAGCACCAAAATAGCAAGGATTCAAGTTTAATCAACAAAAGACTTCCGAGTTGAGATTTTAATGAAGGAATAGCAAAATATGAGATTCTCAATTTTTTAAAAGTTATTAGAAATATAAGTTTCAAATGGAACCAGAACTGGCTCCTAAATTCAGCTCACTTGAATATGTTTTATTTATTATATTGGTACAAGATGCATATCTCTCACCGGAATAGGTTGAATCAGATCTAGTACAGAATTGGTACCTATTTAATCTCAAAGGGGATTTCAGCTTAGAATACACAAGGCACCTAAGGTCACCATGACAGCCTCTGTTACTTAAGTGTCTTCAGTTTTTTTCTTTAAGTTTTCCGTAACCCTTAAAAGTTTATTGGGTGATGAATGAAGCCTGCAGAGTCTGTCCATCTAAATTTCATTGACAACAGCTGGACATTACAAGTTTAGTGGCTAATTGAGGTGAAATCTTGGAACCAGGAACTTGATACAAATTGTTTCTGTCTTACTTTTTTTTCACTACAACACTGCCGTTTGATATCTTTAACCCTTTAGCATTCAGATTATTCTGTCAAATGTAATGTTTATTTATTCACATTATGAATTGATCATGTATTATTTTGAGATTCTGATGATGTGATTGTTTACTATTAGAATGACATTGTAGTGTAGGTATGAGAGGTCAGATGTAGTTGACTTGGACACAAAACAGGTAGAATATTTGGGTTCCAGATATGGCTGGTTTAAATGCTAAAGGTTTAAACACAACAGTAATATTAGAAAGATGAACTGGCATTAAATCAGATTTGAAACTAAATTACAGACTTAGATTACTGAAAAAAAAAATGTGTGTAATTAGAGCTAAATGAGAAGAAATGATCATGCCTTTCTAAGGAACATCTGAGTGTAATATACACAGCCAAGAATCTAAATTAGATTATGAAACACTCAGAGAAAGCTTTTTATGATAAGTAGTAGTTATAGTCATAATAACAGTAGATAATTTACATAAAAACTAGTGATCTTTCTTCTAATCAGTGTTAATTTGAAAGACTAAACTTTTACATACAAATATACCAAGCTGTAAGCTGAAACCAAATATTCATTCCTAGTACTATATACTTCACACACATCTGAAAAAAGATTCAGGATTTCAAGATTGTCATGCCCTAACATAACATTTCATAAAACTTTACAACAGTGGCAGTTAAGGCTAGCTGTCTTACAGTAAACTGCAAAGTAAACCTAACCCATCATACAGTTACATAAAACTGAAGGAAAATATTGCTTGTAGATTGTCTTAAACATTTAGTATACTACTGTTTTCAATATTGTTCATGTTCAAAAAGTTCAACAGCATTCCTTGATCATTTTTCTTTTGTAATGTGTGGAGCAATTCACTTACATTGCAGCTGTTAATTGAATTATCTATATTAAAGTTATTGTTATTCTTTTTCATACTTTTTCTATCTTTGCTGTTTAAAGAGGAGATAACATTTTCAGGAATGGGATCACCATATTTTTCTGAAAACCAATTTTTATTGCATTTTTCATATTCTGCAGCATTGCTGATGGCATTCAGTAATGCTTGCTTTTTAAAAAATCCTCGAAATTTTATTGAAACATCAACCATACTTTTAACCATGTCAAATAAATTTCTTGGAATAGAAAAATTTCCATTTTGTGAAGGATAATGCTTAAACACTGGACTGTCAGGAGTGTGGTCAAATTTCAAGCTTATAATCTTATGGCGGTCTTTTGCAAGGCTTAATTCATCAATCAATATGAATGTTTCATTGGTCAGCTTACTTGAATGTTCTTCCATAAAAAATTGTTCATAATCTTTTCCTTCAGCCCAAGCCTTCTGTCTCTCAGCCAATGCAGTAGAATTTATAAGAAGAACAATATCATATACTTCAAAGACACATTTACCAAATTTATTGGCATGGTGAACAATCACTCCGAAATTTTCCAAATATTTAATTAAAAGTTGCACAGCCTCATCATGCAAAAAATGATCATTGAGGCACAATAACAAAGCATATTTCTTTGGAAGCTTTTTGGAACCTGTAAAGATGAAAGAGAGAGAAAATAAATGGAATTGTTACAATTTCACTAAGAAATATGCTTAACCCTTGAAAAATTGCAAAATATTTTGGAAAAAGGAAACAGAAAATAAATATGTTTCAATATAAATTTTGAAGGTGAATAAAGGGAGTTGGAAACTATAAACAAATGGTGCTAGAAATAACCCAAGTGCTATTGACTTCCTAGTCAATGGTTGGTAAATTTTGATGCCTCAGTATTTCATTAGTGAAGTGAATATAATGTTAACTGTTCAGTACATGTTGCATTGCGGAATTGCAGGTGATGTGTCTGTTAAGGCTTCAAAAGTACATTTATTTATATAACATTAAACAGCAGCAGTTTAGCATGAAAGTACTACCGAATCTGTCTTGATCTTAAACTGTTCAATTTAAAATGGCAAACTACAACGGCTGTAATCTGTGGCAACTTTATGAACACACTTTCTGAAAGTTCTTGTGAAGTATAACCAGAACTGATTACCTTCATATACATAGAAGCAGTTATCAAAACCTAGCCTCAGTAGCACATGCTCTAAAACTGAAATTATATAAAAGAAGACTTGCACAGCCCTGTACAACAATGACAAGCAAAATTATGAAGCTCTTCACATTTCTAAAAAGTCAGTTCAAAACTGGATCTAATCCCAGCGCACATGTCCAAACCATGTTGGATCTCTCTCATAGCAGCCTCCTCCCCACCATACCAGCAAACCACCACCTCCATAATCCACAGGAGCAACAACAATTCAGTCCAATACTGTTCAACCACCAGCGCAGGATACAGCTGCTTTCTTCAGGAGGCATCCCCAATTCAACACAATGAGAAACAACACTCAAGCTGGTTAGCAGGACAGGAAAACTTATGGAGGAAGTGGAACTCACTAACTACAACTGATACCAGTTAAAAAAAAAATGGCATCAATGCTCAAACCTCCTGGACTACAGGTGGTAACAGTTAAACAAAAAAAACCTCAACGCTCACACCACCTGGGGATGTGGGAGTGAGCAATGTGCATGTATATGAAGTGTCAAATTTAAAAAATATCAAATTATATTGCATAAAAATTTATGATCATTAATAGTATAACACAAAAATTAAAAAATCATTTAATAGTTAAATATGGTCGCTATTTAAAGATGCTTACATTTTTTTGTATTCCGTAGAATTTCCCTGGGTCCTGCTTATACATAATTATTCGATAGTTATTAAATAAAGTCACTATCTACAGATGCTTGCATTTTTTATGTTTTCCATGAAGTTTTCACAGGTTCAGCTAGTTTACGTAATTACTATTATTATCAATGACCTTCCAATGGTTTGTAAATTCACTTGAATACTAAATTCTGCATTATCTTCAATCAAAAGCTATCTTTTGTGGTTTTTGTGCTAATAAAAGGAATCAAAGTCTAACAAGATTTCAAAATAACACTGTTAACATTACGAATACTTGTTAAAATATCAAGAAAGTACTTGTGGCTTTTAAACAAAGTAGTGTTGCATAAAACAATATTATACTATAGAAAAATATTTTCAACTTACTTTTGCAAAAGAAATATATCACAATGAATAAAATAAAAATAATTGCAACTATAACACCCACAATAATAAAATATGTAATATTGTCTGGTTCTGGAGTTGAATTTTTCGGACATATATCTGAAAGACAAAACACAATTTCTAAAGAGTTATATCTTAGATAATTACCATTTCATTTTGAAACTTTTACTTTTAGTCTGAGATTTTAATGGTTAACACATAAAGTGTGATGGGCCACAATTGTGGCCCAGATAGATGCATGTAATTTATGGGCGTTTGTTGGGGTCTAAAGTCACTCAAATGCTCTGATACCCCCCAGAATGCAAGAGGACTAATAATTCAACTAATGACTTTTCAGATGATGTGAAACTTGTCACCATTGTATATTAAGAAGATATTTAAACTATTTTTTTGTTTTTTATGTGTCCATGGTCGTCTCATTTTCATAAAATGTGCTCAGCAGTCCATGCAATGTAAGTGCAAATCTCAGTGCTTTATGGGTTAAAAAACCCACTAAAACTGTCTTGTTAGAAACATTCTAAAGAAGAAATCAGAAGAGAAAAATACTTCCCAACATCTAATAAGTGTATTTCTCTAATGAATATTAATAAAACTGTTCCTGGAAAAGTAACCATGAATCAAACAATTCCAGGTTTAGCAACAACAGAACACTTATATCTATTTCTATTACTGCTATCAATATATGACTCCATAGATATATAAATTAAGTGATTTGGCATAGAGACAACAGTAGTAACACGATATGCTCAAAGGTTGTCTATTCCTTCTACCAATTATAAAATTTAACAACAAACAAGGCTGTCACTATAACTATTGTTGATCTGTAGCTGAGTCAAAATTTTATCAATAGTAAAATTTAAAATCAAAAAATAACAATCACTCAATTATGGATGAACTTTCTTTAGAAATCTTGTAAATCATACATATCTAAAGCCTTTAAATATACAAGGTGACTTGTATCAACAATAATACTGGATTGGTGTTATACAGTATTGGTCACAATGTGCTTCCAATACTTTCTTGATGGCACACATCTTTTCCATCTTGGCTCAAATCAAGACTTTTTTCAAGGAGTGGGGGGACAGATTTTAAATTTTCTTTATTTCCTTGTTGCTTGAAAGTGCCAACAAGAAGTAGAGATAGAGAAAAATTTTAAATCTGCATAAGAGTAATTTATTATATTTGACTTCATATGACATAATTTCTATTAGGGGTAGGACTTTTCCCACAAGTGATATTCCCAAGTTTTCCTGCAATCAAGATAAACTGAAGCATCTAAAATCAACATCCAGTCTAAAGATACAGGAACCAGTTGTTATAAATTTCATATGAAGATCTGGCTCAATGATGAGATCGTCAAGCTCACAATCACGAGGTGGTAAGTTTAATTCCCAGAACGGGCTGTGTGTTGTGTTCTTGAGCAAGACACTTTATTTCATGTTGCTTCAGTTCACTCATCTTTACAAATGAGTTGCACTGTCACTGGTGCCAAGCTGTATTAGCCTTTGTCTTTCCTTTGAATAACATTGGTGGCATGGAGAGGGGAGGCTAGTATATACATGAGTGACTTCCATAAAATACCTTGCCCAGACTTGTGCCTCAGAGACTTTCTATGTGCAATCCCATGGTCATTCATTTTACTTTTATGTCACCCCTAGAAACCAGATAATTAGTCCTTAAATAATGCAAAATCTATGGCAGATTCTGATAACTGAAATGTAGGAACTGTTTTGGAATTGTTTTCTAATCTCACAAAATCAATCAACTTTATTAACCCTAAACCACTAAATGCAAAATATTTTTTTAATTTCTACAAACCAGTAAATTCTATTTTATGTGAACTTGTGACTTCACATAATTTGCATTTGTTTTCCTTGGTGCGACAAAGACATCTATTTTCATCATTTGAAAAGGGTTGAAGCTAGAAAAAGAAATTTTGAAAATATTGTGAGTTCATCTAACTGAAAATTTCTAAAATTATATATTCTTTATAGCAGAAGCATTCAAATTACTTTATCAAATGTAATCCTTATTTATTCACATTGTTTCGAATTAATGTTGCATTATCTCAGTTACAAAACTTCTCAAACAAGATGATTTCTAGCAGATACAACACTCAATCATTTTTTTCTCTTTTTTTTTTTTTTTTTTTGTCTGTTCGTCACAGTGATGTGATTACTTAGATTATACGAATAAGTCATTCTGTTGTGTTTTTTCATTGAGCTGATAGAAAATATAGTCACAAACAAAAAGTATCTGATAGGAAAAAAAACAGAAAAGAGAGGAAGATCATTAAAAAATGCAAGTCAGAAATAGGACTCAAATTGTAGGATATTGAAGAAAATTGCTCTGAAAGACATTCTATTTTTTGAACGAGTCACTATGATAATAGCAACAAGTGATTCAGTATAGTTTCTTTCAGTTTTTATTATGTAATTCTCTTTTACATAGCATAAGCTATGCTAAAATTGTATTGCATTAGTACAATACATGGATCTAAGAATATATTATTTAATTTTTGTCAAGTAAACCTAATTAGGAAACTTTTCTTTCATTTACCATAGTTTTGCCTTTGAATGCATCTTTTTTTGAAATTTCTTGTTATTAAAATAATCATTTTACAAACAACAGGAGTTTGTGGATAGGAATTTTATTCTGGTCTCTGTTGTATTAAATAATTGAGATAAATCTAGAAAATGGAGAAGTCACTTCTTTATATAGCTTCTCCAGATCTGATGATTATTACAGCTATTATGAACTCAAGCCTGTACAATATATGTCCAGAGATACAATGAAATGCATAAAGTAAGTGTTAAACCATGTCCCATGAACTGGTTATCTATTACCTTCCTTCAGTCAGATTTATACCAGTAAACAACAGTCACAGTCATTTTGGGTAATGACCAAAAGAGTAGGATCACAAATATGAGCGACTGAAATGAAGTCCCTCTAAATGATATCTGGAGTAACATTACTTGAGAGGGTGCATAGTTCATAGATGAGGGAGTCTCTCCAGATTGAGCTGCTACATTTCTACATTGAGAGATCACAGCTCTGATACTACAGACATAATTAGAATTTTACAGAAAGGGATTGTAAGACAGATTCTTCAAGCCAAGCCAACTGGCAGGAGACTCAAGAGTAGACCAAGAATTAGATGAATAACATCCATAGTCCTAGTTGGTCATGCTTGGGAACCCAGCTGGAAAGTTTAATGACAGTTGTTTCTGATAGGACTTTATAGAGGATGTGTCTGAGGACTTCTCCCCATGACCCTCCCAGAGAATAGTGGGCAGAGAATGCTAAAAAAACATTTGTTCTTTTGTAAGTTTCTGTAGTAAAAAGAATTGTGTACCTTTAAAAAAAACCATACGAAATAAAAATAAAACTATTTTACCTTTACAACATATTTTCCAGAAGTATCAACTTCAAAAGTAACAGATGGCTAGAAAATAAAAATGTAAAGTGTTATGGTTTTAATTTAGCAAGGGATATCATCATCATCATCATCATTTAACATCCGTTTTTCCATACTGGCATGGGTTGGATGGTTTGACTGAGGCCTGGAGAGCCAGCGGCTGCACCAGGCTCCTATCTGATCTGGCAATGTTTCTACAGCTGGATGCCCTTCCTAACACCAACCACTCCAAAAGTGAAGTGGGTACTTTTTATGTGTCACCAGAACAGGAGCCAATCAGCCAAGCCTGGCATCAATCATGTTCAGATAGTACTTTTTACGTGCCACTGGCAAGGGGCCAGTCAGGCGGACCTGGCATCGACTACATTCAGATGGTGCTTTTTATGTGCCACCGGCACAGGAGCCAGTCTGTGGGTATTGGCATCGGCCATGTTTGGTTGGTGCCTTTTACGTGCCACTGGCACAGGAGCCAGTCAGGTGGGCCTGGCATTGACCACGTTTGGATAGTGCTTTTTACGTGCTACTAGCACAGGAGCCAATCAGGAGGAGCTGGCCATAGCTACGATATTGGTTTTACTTGACTCAACATGTCTTCTCAAGCATATCACATCACCCAACACATCAGGGGTATTCTTAACAGGGCCGGGCATGCGTGGCTGCGATCTCACTTTAGTTGCCAGGTCTTCTCAATCACAGCATGTCTCAAAAGGTCCTAGCCTCCTGTCATTGCTTCTGTGAGGCCCAATGCTTGAAGGTCATGCTTCACCACCTTGTCTCATGTCTTCCTGGTCTACCTCTTCCACAGGTTCCTTCTACAGTTAAGGAGTGGCACTTTCTCACACAGCTGTCTTCATACATAACACATGACCATATCAGCGCAGTCACCTCTCTTGCACACCACATTTGATGCTTCTTATGCCCAACTTTTCTCTCAAGGCACTTACACTCTGTCATGTATGCACACTGACATTACACATCCAGCGGATCATACTAGCTTCATTTCTTTCAAGCCTATGCCTATCCTCAGAATTCATGCCCCATGTTTCACTGCTGTGTAGCATGACAGTTCGCACACATTGCATCATACAGTCTACTCTGAGCAAGAGGCTCTTAGTTGCCAGCAGAGGTAGGAGCTCCCTGAACTTTGCCCAGGCTATTCTTACTCTAGACGCTACACTCTCAGAGCAACCACCCCCACTACAGACTTGGTCACCTAGGTAGTGGAAGCCATTAACTACTTCTAGTTTCTCCCCCTGGTATGTGATGGAATCTGTTTTCTGACATCTTCAGTGTTTATTGCCCCTGTGCATCTGCCACACACAAAAACTATTTTCCTGGTTAGCCTTCCTTTGATATTGCTGCAACTTTTATGTGTCCATAGCTTACACCAGGTACATCGTATGAAGTTTCTACCCATGCCTTTTCTATAGATTGAGCAGGGCCATCTACCTGAAGGGAATTGTGATTTGACAGCCTTCCTACTTACTAAGACTTTGGTTTTTGTAGGTTAACCCTAAGGCCCTTTGATTCTAAACCTTGCTTCCACACCCTAAATTTCGTCTCCAGTTATGGCAGTGACTCGGCTATTAGAGCAAAGTCATCAGCATAGAGGAGCTCCCAGGGGCAGCCTGTCTTGAATTCCTCTGTTATTGCCTGGAGGAATATGAATAAGAGTGGGCTGAGTACTGATCCTTAGTGAACCCCTACTTCTACTTGGAATTCTTCACTATATTCATTGCCAACACTCACCTTACTAACAGCATCCCTGTACAGGGCTTGTATAGCTCTTACCAGCCACTGTCTATCCCTAGTTTCCACAATGAACACCAGATTAGGCATTGAGGGACCCTATCAAAGGCTTTCTCCAAGTCAACAAAAGCCAAGTACAGAGGTTTATCTTGGGCTAAGTATTTCTCCTGCAGTTGCCTTACCAGAAATTGGTTAATAGGTTACTATTACCACTCTATTGGTTACGATGTGTGTTCCAGTTGATGCCATCAACAGAAGAGCCTGCTCATGAAATTAATGTGCAAGAGGCTGAGCACTCCACAAACATGTGTACCCTTAACATAGTTCTTAGAGAGATTCACCATGGCACAGCATGTGACATGGTTGGCCCTTTGAAATACAGGTACTACTCATTTTTACCAGCTGAGTGAACTGGAGCAATGTGAAAATAAAGTGTCTTGCTCAAGGACACAATGTGCCACCAGGAATTGAACTTACGGCCTTATCATGAGCTGAATACCCTAATCACTAAGCCATATGTCTTCAGGCAACTATACAACTGTACAAATATGAAATGTTTTGTTGGGAGGGGGAGGTTCTCTTACAGTTCTATTTAATATTAACTGAAAATAAAGTAAATTAAAATATAACTCACCTCTGCAATTTTCTTTATGATTCTAGAATCAACAATTTCATTATTTTTCTCAAGAGAAATGTTATACTTTTCAAAATTGAAATATTCTGGAGCTTTTGTGAAGTTTACTTCAATGTTACGCAAAGGATAGCTGTATGTGATTGTCATTGAACTTTGCCAAGAGCCAGAAGCATTGTTGCCTGAAACATTAAAAAAAAAAAAAAAAGGTTAAAGTATGCATGTGTTTGGGAACACAAATGTAACAAACTATTCATTAGAAGTACTGTATGTACCAGTGTACAAGACATGCTTTTTGTTTTACTTTTAAACATATCAAAAAATTGCCCTGCGTCTAAATGTGGTTGTATCACAGGTAGGAGACCAAGCAACATAGACTAGGGAGCTGTTTGGCACGGTAATTGTGACTAATAATGAAACAATGAAAACAAGCCAAAATATCAGTCTGTTAGCACAAACTTATGAAAAATTGCTTATGGTATTTTGGCAGCTATGTCAAGAGATCATATCATCTTTTTAAACCTCCTTCAACAGACACAACCAGCACCTGATATATGCCTTACGTTATTTAATGACTTATTTTTATAAAACATTTCTTTTTAATTGTCTAAATGAAGAATTCTCCTAGAAAGGTGAAAGGAATGTTAAACATTCATCGACCTATCAGCTATTTGCAATGAGTGGAGGACAACAAAACCATTAGTGCACCACACTAATGATCAATTGCAGAAACACAAGACATTACAGCCAGGAATATGAGTTTATATCCTACATGGCAATTCTCTTGAACAAAATATGAATAACTATATAGCTGATTTGAAAGAAGATAAAGTGCAAATTCAGTATGTCTATGACAGTTTACTTATGATAAACTAGCTGGTGTAACCGGTAATTCCTGGGAGTAAAGATGTTCTATTGAAATGCCTTACTATTCTGATAGAAGAAAGCAATTTTGTTATAACTGTCACAAAAGGTGTATTTTCCATCACGAAAAAGTACAAAATACTGTCATTCTTCATTCTTCTTCCAATAACTTACCTTGTACACTGTGGGGTCATCTAAGCACCCCATTGCTATTATCCTTTGCAATTCCTGATGTTCATTTTCTCTCTCTTCCCCTATTAGATATATGTAGCCTTGCAGATCCCCTACATGAACCTGCACTGTGCTCCTTTCCCATAGTTCAATCCATCATCCACTAATATAAAGCTGTCAATATGATTAATTCAAAGCAATGTAAATAAGCATTACATTTGATAGAATAATCTGAATGCTGAAGGGTTATAGACCTCTCTCTCTTTTTAATGGTCACTAGTAAGGCTTCCATAAAGTCAGATCTACTAGAGATTTACTCTATGTCAGTCGCCTTTAAGAAAATTACTGGAAGTTGTGTTATACTCAACATCATAAAATCAGTTGACAATGTGTGTCATATAAATCTGACAAAACTGTACTTCAAGATGCCCCAATGTTTGACTCTGCCCATCACAACTGTCTTCCTCTACAGCAATAATCTATTGGCCATCACTCTAGCTATGCTCACCACTATGGATATGATACAACCGTTTATTCCTCAACAATGTTCTATACCTAAGCTTCATCCATAAGTAACACCAAAAAATTCAGGCATATGTTGTTTATTTCTTATCTTGTTGGTCTACTGTCAAGGTTTCAAGAAAGATTTATAGCTATGCACCAGCCCAAGCAGGACCTTGAAGATGTGGGAAGTGGTACCACATGCCTATTGCAAAACCTCCACAACCAAGTGTACTATCAGGTCAACCTAAATAGATTTGATTAATAATTAATGAAATGCTGGATGTGGAAATGGTTACAACCACATAAAATAGCTTAACTCCTATTTATGTTGAATATTCAGTATTACAATGTTTACTTATGCTTAGTGACATCTCGTCCATCTTTATGTTCTGTGATCAAATTCCATCAAGGTTGACTTTGACTTTCATCCTTTTGGGGTTGATAAAATAAGTACCAGTTGAGCACTGGGGTCAATGTAATTAACTTCAACCCCCAAAACTGCTGGCCTTGTGCCAAAATTTGAAACCAATATTTGGCTGGGGTTAAGGTGGTGAGCTGGCAGAATCATTAGCATGCCAGATAAAATGCTTAGCAGCATTTCATCTGCTTTTACATTCTGAGTTCAAATTCTACTGAGGTTGACTTTACCTTTCATCCTTTCAAGGTTGCTAAAATAAGTACCAGTTGAGTACTTGGGTTGATGTAATCAACTTAATCCCCTCCCCCGAATTTGCTGGCATAGCCTAAATTTGAACCCAATATTATAAAGTTTACTTACCTTTGCTATGGTGGGGCAAAATCAGAATTTGGCGCTGCACATTTTTGCTGCAGTTACCTTTGGGCAAAGAATATAGCTCTAATTCCCAGTCAGCTGCACAAAGACTATTCTCTTCTAAGCTAAACTGTTCCTGCCACAAGAAGTAAAAAAGTTATTGAAATGTGAATTAAATATTAACACATTCAAAATACAGTTTTGTTTATTACATATGTACTGGTGATTTAAAACTGAACCTCTAGGTAACCGGTCATGCATCATGATCAAACCACAGTAGTTCCACATGATCTATTAAGCAATGAATCAGCATCAAGCCATTGCACAAGTCAATCTTCTTGAATCTTCTCCTTGTATCCTATAAAAAAGCCACTTTTAGCAGTAATTGCAGAATGCTGAAACACCCATGGGTTGTGTCTCCACTCTCGCAACACTTAAGTACCTGGTTAAGACAGATGTCTGATAGTCAACAAGAATTTTTGTTACCACAAATATAGCACACTTATTTCTAGTTATGTTAGGCCAGCCACAGATTGCTGTAGCAGTAAGCTTGCTATAAACTCCAAGCAGTATGTCTCTCTCAATATGTAATTATTGCTGTTATTGTTTGTAAAAGACCAACACCATTAAAACTCTATGTGCAATAATAAAATCTTCTGCTAATTGTTCATGGACAAACCAAAGTGTTGATGATAGGCTCTTAAATATTAACTTTTACTGGTGTCTAATATTTTATCACACATGATATTAGCAAATATTGTATTTTTGTTCATAGAAGCTTTGTAGAAATAAAATATTTGAATTGTAATCATAAAATATTAGACAGCAGTAAAAGTTAATATTTAAGAGCCTATCATCAACACTTTGGTTTGTTCATAACCAAGACATTTAGTGGCTAAATCCCTCTAAATAGCTACCATAAGGTGATACAATTCTCTGCAGTAAGGAGTTGTACTATAAAATTGTAAGCTTGCAGCACTCGGAAATGTTACTAGTGATAAGCTGGTGCCATATCAAGGTGAAAATATGTTTCTCATTTGGTTAATGCAACAAAAACTAGAGGTAAGTTCAGGCTTAATGGATTGTTAAAACTTATAACAAAGTAATCATTAATTGTTATATAATTATAATAAAACAACCGTTAAATTTGCTGAAACATTATCTCTCAAGCTAAAAAAGAGAATAATAATAGAGGTCTAAAATATACATACATTTTTGTATTTTTCAATTTGACCTATATTGGTGTATGTAAATACTCGAATGAAGTGATTGCGTCCCGCTTTACATATACCATGAATTACAGTCAGATTTAAGAGAAAGCCCTGCAAACGCTTGATTGCTGTAAGAATAAATAAAAAGTAAAATATATTAATGAGAGGTTAGAGTCTAAATTGAAAAGAACAACTGTAAAATTCAATTTTGGAGGGAATGCTTAAGAAAATTTGAAATCTAAAGAAGACAATAAAATACCATATCGATTGTGACTATCATTTGTTCAATTTGCTCAGCTGTTGAAACTGAAGTTAATTATATTTTTTAAGTTCAAATGCAAATAAAATTTTAGTGACCTATCCAACTGATTTTAAATAATTCCAGTTTTCAGCTATAAAGCAGTGACTTGAGTTGCTAAAGTTTAAGAAAAGATCGTGTTTAGTTCAACAGGAATAGCATGTATAACAACCAGGTATACAAATGTTGCATGGAATTAGAAGACAATTAAGGAATTAAAATTTCTGTAGCACCAAATTTTGTAAAATATGTAGCCAAAACAGAAGATTATGGGCCTTTTAGATGGTTTACTTAGGTGAATGGCTTGTTATTTAAATGAGATAATCTATATATATAAAAATGAGAATGTGTGTCTGTCTGTCTGTCTGTGTGTGTGTGTGTGAATCCCTAAAACTGGAGAACTACGCAACCAATTTCATTCAAATTTTACAGATGCCTTACTTAGGGTTCCAGTTGTGTTTTAGTCAAAAAATTTTTTTAACTTCTTGCAGAGTTCGAGCCCACGGCAACATAACATCTCCTCCACTATTTAAGTATTACGTGTCAAAAGTGAAACAAAAACACTCATGTCAAATACTTTCACTTTAAAAATGAAACTATTCCACTAACTGAAACAATCACATTTCGATACTGTAATGGCAGATACTTTCAGAGAGAGAGAAACAGAGAAACAGAGAAAGAGAGAGAGAGAGATGTATATGTATACATATAGATGTATATGTACACGTATATGTATAGATATATATATAGATATAGATCTATATGCATACATGTATATGTATACATATGTGTAGATGTATATATATATATATATATATAGATGTACATGTAATATGTACACATACATACATATATATACATGCATACAGATATCTATACATATATACATCCATCACACACATACACATGCACACAAACACACACATTAGTCATTTGTTTTCTTATCCAAAACTACGTCAAAAGCACTGAATGGATCTTTATGAAATTTGGGAATTATATTCTATGCATAACGGCCATAACTCCCATGAAAATTCATATATTTTTGATGTTGATGAAATTTTAACCCGAACATAACAGATGAGCATTATTTGTAATTCAACGGTACAACAGTGTAAGACTACCCTTTCAGATATACTTACATTGTGATTTCTGCAATGTGGTGCATAAATTGTCAAGTACATGAGACGCGTCTTTGCCTCCACTGATTCACTTGCAAAGTGTTGAGTAAAATTATTTCGTTGCAGATCTCCTTTGAGTCTTTTTATTATCACTGCGACACACATAGTCCCCAGTTGGTAACATTGATTTCAAGACCTTCCCAGATGAGAGACTGGTTGTTCTAAGACATTTATCGATTGTAAATTTTGTCTGCAAATTGGAAATTATATTCTATGCATAACGGCCATAACTCCCATGAAAATTCATATATTTTTGATGTTGATGAAATTTTAACCCGAACATAACAGATGAGCACTGTCTGTAGCTGGTCTTCTCTTGGAAGAGCCCTGCTTCTCACATGGACAACTGTATGTTGGCTGCTCAAGTGGGCAGCAAAAAAAACCTATTTGCATATGCTCCACAAGGGAAAACAAGGAACATTGTTTACAACGAGGTGTTATAATCACAACAGCAAGAAAGTATGTACATGATCACCTTTTACGAAACTTCATTGACTTTCATATATTTATATTGATATACATATATATACGTGTGTTTGGTGCGTGTGTGTGTGTATATATATCTCTATATATAAAGATGAGAATGTGTGTCTGTCTGTCTGTGTGTCTGTGTGAATCCCTAAAACTCGAGAACTACACAACTCTCTTTTACAAACCCCGTGAAAATACATATATTTCATATGTCTAAGAAATTCAAGCAGTACATATAACACCAAAGTTAAAAACATTCCCAACAATTCCACAATCCCCAACCTCCAGAGCTATTGAAGAAACTGTTAGCATCAACTGACCAAGATTCCTAACATTTGCAAAACAAAATTAGACAATACGACGCTGTACTACAGATGACATCATTTGGAACCACAAGAGATTTAACTGAGGCAGCATTCATCCAAACTTTCAAGATCCAACCTCAGATTTATCATTGCATTGTCTCTCTACTACCTCTGTCAAATGAATCACCAAAATTGGCCTTTCATTATTTATAATCTGTACCTGTTTGTTTGGTTACGAAATAAAATACACAAAACATGTTTCTGAATTACGTGTATTTACTTTATATACATATGAGTTGAAAACTTTCTTCTAGCATTCCACTTAATGTCTATGTTCCATGCTGGCATGGATTGGAGAGTTATTAATGTAGAAATATGGTATCGTAGCTACTAACAGTTGAGGGTTGCGTAGTCTAGACGGCATTTTAGATTTCATTATTCTCTTTAACCTGGGCAAAGCCGGGTATTTCTGCTAGTTATTTCTAAAGATGAAGTGAGATATGACAGAGTACCTGGAGTTAAAGGTACCTAGTTTAGAGAGCAGCATTCGCTATTAACAAAGATTTCTCTTTCTATACAGTTGACTATATGATCCTTATCATGGAGTTATTATATTGCATGGTAATGAAACATTTGCACAAAAATTAGTAGAAATGAAAAAAATTAAAGAGGAATCAACTAAGTTCAATTTGTTGAATGTGAGCTTCAAATAAGTTGAACATAGTATAGACATATGATGTTGTGTGATAAAGTAACTTTGAGAGTGATAGTGGATACATGCACCAACAAGAGGGAGACTAATAAAACTCATGAAAAAGGCAGTGTAGAATTTAGTTTAGTCCTTTCAAACATGTGAGAATCTTGGAAAGATACTATAGTACAGATCTATGTTAGCATGGAAAATCAGACATTAATGTAATTATGATGTCAATGATGATACAAAAGCCAAAAACAATGATATTCTTTTCTACTCTAGGCACAAGGCCTGAAATTTTGGGCAAGAGGGCCATTCAATTAGATTGACCCCAGTACACAGTGGGTACTTAATTTATTGACCCCAAAAGGATGAAAGGCAAATTCGATCTCAGCGGAATTTCAACTCAGAATGTAAAGACAAGTGAAATACCGCTAAGCATTTCACCCAGCATGCTAACGTTTCTGCCGGCTCACCACCTTACAAAAACAATGATATTGAATGATCAATGATTATAAAATAAAATAGACTTATAAACCACATGAAAAGATATTTAAGGATCCAGCAATTCTTTCCATGCAAAGTAGACATATTCTTCAACATTTAAAAATCTATTTCTTATAATATAAACCCTAATATTTTAAAACTTGAATGTAAGGAATAAATTTGGTGTCATGAACAAGTGAAAGATTTAAAGAAAGAAGTTCCAAGCTAGTTGTTATTAAAATGAAAAGTAGACATCTTTGGTGTGTAATTTCAAAAGTGGAATAATGTGGATCATAAAAAATAGCAAATAGAACTAACAGATTCAAATGAAAGTTATTTGTTACAAGTTTAGAGGTAACAGATATAAAGTACAATACAATGTTAATTTTCAGTAAAGGAATGTGGCTCTCTACTGAATGTAACCTACTTGACACATGTGGATTATCCTGTATAGGGGTACAGTACTCAAGGGTAGGATGTGCTGAGGTTTTGTAGGAAACTACTCATTATTCTGAGTTGAAAATTCATGATAAAGATTGCATTGTTTATAATGTCTTTACTGTGGAGCTAATAATAAATATATTACAGAGACCTTTAAATAATCAACATTTTGGAGCATGTTGGATGTGTAGAAAAAGATGAAGGTTGTTTTACCATAACAAAATTTATTAGAAAGAATGGTGCAAACACAACTTTTACATGTAAGAAATCGAATGTCTTCGTGTCTTGAGTCTCTCTGCATGACCAGTAAGAGCTACTTAGATGCTAGAGAAGATCGTGAAAGTAACAGAAATATGTGTGCAGTAGAAAACATCCAGTTCCTGGTTGGCACTTACTGTAATGAATTCATAGCAGGCATTATTGTGGCAATGATGATAAGAAATCAGCTTAGGAAGACATCATTAGAATGACGGTAACGTACATGGTTTATGGCATTAGGCACAAGTGAAATGGTAATCCTTGTGTGTACCAAATTGGCAAAAGAGAAGGGGAAAGCACCAAACACTGGAATACATAGGTGTCAGCTGTCACGCTATCTGGTGGCCTATATCATCAAAGGGGCATAATCCAGCTACCTTCACTCTGCTACATGATCACACTCTGAGATCGCTGTCAATAATTTTTGAGAATTTGTAGCAGAGCAGAGGAATGCCAAAAAAGGCACAGGAAAGGAAGAAAATATAAGATTCTACTTTCTGCTCTCACTGGAAAAAAAAATATCTGTCCCAACTTTTTGAGCAGAGAGAGTGGTCTCTGAGTGGCAGAAAGTTAAAAACTGGCAGCCAAAAATACAAATCAAGGAAAGCAGGAATGCACAGATATACCAGCAAAAGTTGCAATAAAAACAAACGTGGGAGCATGCAAGTTCACGATAAGGTCCACTTGGATATATTTTCACCTGCATGTACTTAAATGCTGAAAGAGCAGTGTTAAGTGCTGGACATGTTCCTCAGGAGTAGAACTAGCAATTAGGAGGTCATCTATATATGCAAACACAAAATGCAACCCATGCGTGACTTCATCCATGAATCTCTGGAACGTACTAGCTACGTTTCTAAGTCTGAAAGGTATGGAGAGGAATTCGAAGGACCTGAATGGAGTGATGATAGCAGTCTTCAGTATCATCCAGGTTGACAGGAATTTAATGATAAGCCCTTACTAGGTCTACCTTTGAAAATACTGTGCAACTGTGCAATGCAGAAGAAAAATCATGCAGGAGTGTGATTGGTTACCTGCCTGGAACAGTAAATAGAGTTCAAATGCCTGAAATCTCCCACGGAGCGAAAGTCAGTATTCCCCTTGAGTACTAGGTGTAGGGGAGATGACCAAGGACTGGTGGATGGGTGTATAAGCCCCAGCTGCAACATGTGGTTGAACTGTGCTTTTGCTGCTTTGAGTTTGTTCAGCGGTAAATGACAAGGATGCAAAAACACCAGAGGACCAGTAGTAGCAATGAAGTGCTTTGCCAAATGAGCAAGTTTGCTGGGTTAAAAAGTTAGGTTGGTTAGCTCCAGGAAATTATGCAAGAGAGCATGATATGGGTCTCCAGAAACAGCAATGGAAAATATCAGGCTTATCATAGGAGTAGTTGAATGACGACCAGGAATCGATAAAGCTGTAGAGCTATCCAAAAGATACTGGTTATGAACATCCACCAGCAAAGAGAAATGGTGTAAAAAGTATGCTCCCAAGATTGGATATAGCAGGTCATCAAGGACAAAAATCCACTTAAAATCCCTACAAAGCAACAAATCCAGTAAGCGGGAAATTTGATTGCATGTCTGAATGGTTCACAGCTTGTAAAGAAATGACTGAAGGAGGAGGCATATGCATAAGAAATTTCACTGGCCAAATACTGCAAGATGCACCAGTGTCAACCATAAATAGCTTGCATGAGTTGAAATCCTCCAAGAAGAATGCACATTTTCATATCTGGTTAGAGGGGACTACTGATGTGATCAGAGTTTCCTGTATTAGTTTTCCTGGCACTAGAAAGAACAAGGAAGAACACATTTTCACACCTCCTCAGCAAAATGGCCATGACACCAACAATATGTTGAGGTGGCAGGAGAAAACTAACAGCTAGAGGGGTGGCAGTTGAAAGAATTCTGCATAGAACACAACTTTCTGACCTCTTTGGTAAGTTCTAAAATGGCTTGGAACATTGCTGCTTGGTTTGAACTGCTGTCAACCACAGAAGAAGAAGGAATAGAAGTGGCAGTGACTACTTTACTGTCCACTGGTGTGCTGTCCAAGAATTATATAACTTTGTCGGCAGAAGAAGCTAGTTGATCCGCCGAACTAACCTCAACAATGGGCGCCAAAATCAAGCGAACGTTATGCAGCAACCAGGAGAAGAAAAGTTGTTTGAGAAAGGAACTGTCCTCAGGAGAAATATCAGTCAACTCGCAAATTCGAAGATGAAATTCAGACGGCTGCCTATCCCACAAATGTTAATCATTGAGCTGCATCTTAAAACAGCACTCGGCAGATATAGTAGTCCTATGAACAATTTCCTGTTTAATGGAGGAGTAGGTAGTGTCTGGGGGTATATCAATGATTAAGTCTTTTAAATTTGCAGTTAGTGCAGAAGAAAGCATGGTGAGCAAAATATGGAGTTGCTGCTGAGCCAATTGAATATTGGCAGTGAGAAAATGAGATTTGACCTGACCAAACCACAATTTAACATCTCCAGTGAACGCCGGTAAGGTGGAAGGATTCATTTTCCTGGAAAACTGTAGAAAATGCCTATAAAAGTGTTGTCACCATGAGCGGGAAACAAAACAAATTTAGACACCAAAATTGTACTGTCCAAAGAGACCTGATACTAAGTGAAAGGAGGGAAAAATGGAGACGACTCAAAACACAACTCTGTACAGCTAATATTAACAAGAAAGTTCTGGAAAGAATTTTTGTTTGTGGAGGCAACGAGCATGTGCAAGAGAATGGATTCTGAACATCATCTGAATATGGGAGTCACCAGAGTTAGATGCTGTGTATCATCTCCGAAGGCAACAGTAACTATTACTGACGGATGAGTCTTCTTATGTTGGGGGGGTCACCACTTTCTAGTGTGTTAGGTGTGTAGAAAAAGATGAAGACTGTTTTACTATAACAATTAAAATTTACTAGAAAGGATGGTGCAAACAACTTTTACATGTAAGAAATCGAATGTCCTCATGTCTTGGGTCTCTCTGAATGACAAGTAAGAGCTACTTAGACACTAGAGAAAATTGTGAAAATAACAGAAATGTGTGTGCAGTAGAAAACATATCCAGTTCCCAGATGGCGCTTACTGTAATAAATCTGTAGCAGGCATCATTGTAGCAACAATGATAAGAAATCGGTTTACACAGACATCATTAGATTGACAGTAATGCACATGGTTCGTGGAATTAGGCACAAGTGTGTTCCTTGTGTGTACCAAATTGGCAAAAAAGAGGGAGAAAGTGCCAAACGTTGGAATATATAGGTGTCGGCTGTTTGAAGGGATGTAATTCAGTTACCTTCACTCTGCTACAATTTCAGTTATCTTCCAAACAAGATCTTCCAATTAATTAGCTTTTCTATCTATTATTGAAGGTCAACTAATTATCATTTCTATTTTTAAAATTATCTTTTAATAAATAAACAAAGCAGATTTTACACATACATCTAACAACATTCAAAATTAGTCTAGATATAGAAATAAAGGAATATATGTACTTGAAGTGTCTGCATTCCAGGTAAATGTGATGTTGGCATTATCAAAGAACTTTGTTTGTAGGTTTTCTGGTCTAGCTGGCATCATTTCATTGGTGGTGTCTAATGAAACACTTTCATTGTTGGTGAAACAAGCTAAAATATAAAATCATATGTTTTATTTCTATTTTAGCTATATATATATATATATATATATATATATTATAGAAATATGTTACAAAAAGAAAATAGAAACTACACGTGGAAATGTAAGGGGAAAGTAAGAAGAAAAATAAGTGAAAATACACATTGAAAATCAAAAAGAGTAAAGGCTTTTTATGAAAAGTAACGATAGATATATACAATAAGATGAACTGAGGTAGGAATAAAAGTAATGAAAGTCATATTGTGAATTGTTAAAGAGATTCAAAAGCATACTGGTTTCGTAAAATTACTGATCACTGCTTTGAATGCACACCGATTACTGAACGGTGTCAGGTCTACTAGTCCCTGAGTAAAAAGATTATGTGTAAGGGAGGTGAGTAGTTCTGGATTTGGTGCAATTAAGGTAGATATAGATCTGTAATGTGAATGGTGTATGGGATGTTTGGGGATTAGTGATATTAATTGAAAGATTAGTAGTGTTCTGTATTATGTTATGTGTTCATATTGAGTTGTGGAAGATATTTATTGATGAAAGTTGCCTCTTTATTCATTCTTTGTTGTACTGAGGTGTTCTGTGAACATTGATAGAAGGGGAAAATTAGGATGAAGGTTCCTAGTACACGTTTCTATGTGTTCACTGACCTGTATCTGTCTGTATTGTAGGTGGCGGATTTGTTTTTTGCGGAGAGTGGTTCTTTAATGGAGTGATATTCCAGTTTGGCCAGTATAATGATTACCACACCCTAAGCTTGTAATGGCACAGATTAGATTTTCCGAGGCACACTTTTATTCCTACTTCAGTTCATCTAATTGTATACATCTATCGTAACTTTTTTCATAAAAAGCCTTTACTCTTTTTGATTTCCAATGTGCATTTTCGATTATTTTTCTTCTTACTTTCCCCCCTATATATATATATATATATATATATGAAAAAATGAATAGAGATGGCTTTTTTGATAATTTTTCCACTTGAATAATTAGATGTTTATAAGTTATTAGGTGTTTACAAAAAGTAACTCTGATAGGAGTTTCTCACTTACAAACATACACACATGTAAAATTCTTTTACATATCCCATACATCAACCCAGAGTTTCTACCTTTACAAATAGGGTGTTGCATCCTTATTACTTGTGTGATTTTTTGCTGTTGTGGTAACTGTTTATTTATTTTTTACGTGTTAATTGTAAACAAGGGAAAAATACATTCATTTATATATGTATATAGATAGATAGATAGATAGAGAGAGAGAGAGGGGGAGAGAGAGAGGAGAGAGAGAGAGAGAGAGAGAGAGAGAGAGAGAGAGAGAGATAGCAACATAACATAATAATAATTGATGAAGGACATGGAAGATAGATTTAGCACTAGTCTTTCAGTATATGTGTATATATCTATATATATATATATATTTGTTTTGCAAAATTTTTGATGTGAAATCGTGTGTTGAAACAGATGTTGTTGTACTTGGGGATGGTCATATTGCCAGTTTAATCAATAAAAACACACGCACTGTATATTTGATGCTAATTTGCTTCAGCTTTATATTACATTACATTACATTAATACTATTTCGGATGAGGTCACAGAAGTGTGACGAAAGAACTCTGGCCGAAATAGGATTAATGTAATGTAATGTAATATAAAGCAGAAGCAAATTAACACCAAATATACAGTGCGTGTGTTTTTATTAGCTAAACTGGCAATATGACCATCCCCAAGTACAACAACATGTATATATATATATTATATATATATATATATATATATGTATTATATATATATACACATACACACACACACATACACACACACACACACACACACACACACACATATATATATATATATATATATATATATATATATAAAAACATGGCCTGAGAAAGAATTTCAGATGGATATTGAAATGAAAAAACAATACACAAAATATACATTATACAACACATACAATGTATGTGTGTGTATGTGTGTGTTTTTGTTTCTGTGTTTGTTTGTTTGTGTGTGTAAATTATTCATTGGTATCATAGCGTTTTATAGAATCTTAGTCAGAATCAAAGAGGTTGGCAATATAATGCTATGAATTAAAACAACCTATTTGAAGAAACCTATGTCCACCTCAGATGGCGCTTTTAAAGGAGCACCACTTTTGGGTCAGCTGTAGGCAATACGTGCTTTTTGTGGGGTCCAGGGGCAGCAAAAGGAAGGGCTGCCCTGAAAAGCACACACTCTAGTTATGCTAGTGGATGTTCTGTGTCTCCTTCAATTAATTTTAAATATAACAAAGAATTTAGTAAAATAACTTAGTTATCATTAAGCTAGTGTTAGGAACATAAATTGTGACTAAGGTTTGGCAAAAGATTTTAATTCAGAACTTTTGAAAACAAGACATTTGTACTACAGAGCCAAAGGCGGTTTCAGGCAGGTTGATATCAAAAGGGTTAATATCTGTTTTCCTAGTTGGCATGGACTGGATGGTTTGATAGGTCACAAGACTGCACCAAGCTCTACTATCTGCTTTGGCATGGTTTCTATGACCAGATGTCCTTTCTAATGCTAACCACTTTACAGAGTCTATCAGGAACCATAACTGAGCAGTTGTCCTTACAAATACTGAAGAGAAAGAGGCATGGAAGTGTTATTATCAGAAATTCTTGAATGAAAAGAATAAATTAGAGAGACAGAGCCTACCCCCAAGGAGACTCGGCATCTAAGCTGACAGCAACATGATAGATCAATCAATCAACCATATTTAGACGGGAAAAGGCTACATGCTCCTTAATGATTAATTTGCTCTAATGCACTGTAATCATCCATACATGTAAGATACATGTATGTGGATAACCATGGAGTGTATTTGCATGGTAAAGCTAAATATATATGGTTGTTAAATGTATCCATGTCAATTTATTTACAATTCATCCGCACAAACATATACAACAGGCTTCAGCAAAGTTTCTGCCAATGAAATTCCATTCATATTCATCACTTTGAAGCTACAATAGAAGACATTTACCCAAAATGTCATATAGTTATGAAGTAAATTTTCTAAACATGCCTGCTTCCATAGATTTAAGCAGAACATATAAGTAAATTTATTTTTATCCAACACACTACTTACAAATGGTTTCCTATAACCACACACTTAAATTGCTTTACAGCAAGAAATAGAAATTAAATGAGATAATCTTACTCAATCAATTGTACTGTATGTTGGCTTTGGCAGTTAGTATTATCTCCAGATCAGCCTTTACCAAGCAGATTTATGATCAAAGAAATTTCAGTTGTGGCTATCAAGTCTTTCTTCTAGATGTTAATGTATTTAAAATTACTTTGTCAAATGTAACCTTTCTTCTTTATAAAAAACAAGGTGTGAGTTGAGGGAGATTTAGCTGCTATTTCTATCCATGACTTAAAAGCTTCTTCACTGGTTTGAAAATCTATAGTAGGAGTCAGTGTCAGGAAATAGCTTAACTGGGTATAAAACCTTCATTGCAGAAACTTCTATACAGTTGCTCCATCTGCTAGAAATAACAGTTATATCCCTTTCTAATTGTATTCTATGACCTTAAAACAGAAAGGACACATTTTGGAATGTAGCCATGGGCAAACAGAAAGATAGAATGTTCAAACCATAGACATCTTACATCATAGATCTATTTGATCAGGGTCAAAACTGGAACTAATAAACATTCACATGTGTGTGTGTGTGTGTGTGTGTAAACATAGATGTGTGTACAGAAGATTATTATGCAAATTATTTAAGATTTTAGATGCAAATATATTTTTAAAGAAAATAAAAGAAATGTTTAATAAAAGAAAATAAAGAAACTGTCAAAGATGTTCTACTTACTAGAATTGTAGAAATTACAATCAAAATTCTGTTGATAAAGAAAAGAAAAAAAACAAGGGAAATTTTAATGAAGATCATAAAAAACAGCAGACAAGTGTTATACCTAATAATAATAGGGGTAGTTTATCCTGTTCAAGCTATATTATTAGCATTATTCTGCGATTGAGAATTTAAAATCACTTTAACTTTCTAAGACATCTCAACGCTTCTAAAAGCAAACTTCGTTTGTTTGTTTACGTTTGTCGTAATTTGAATCTAATAATAATTATTATTATTTCAAATTTTTGTCACAAGGGCAGCTTGGGGGAGGTGGGGATGAGTCAAATACATTGACCCCAGTGTTCAACTGGTACATATTTTACCGACCCAGAAAGGATGAAAGGCAGAGTCGACCGCGGCGGAATTTGCCTAAATCCTTTCTACTGGAAGTACAAGGCCTCAAATTTTGGGGGAGGGGACTAGTCGATTACATCAACCCCAGGGTTTCACTGGAACTTACTTTATTGACCCTGCAAAGATGAAAGGCAAAGTCGACCTCAGCTGAATTTGCTTAATAATAATAATAATAATAGGAATATATTCACAGACACGACAGAGCTGGGACCTATATACACTGGAAGCTATGCCAACACTATGGAATAACAACAGAAAAAAGATGGTATAAACACACGCCAGAAAAGGTCACAGAAAACGAGAAAGCAACCATACTCTGGGATATGCCAATACACACAGATAGAGAAATTAAGACAAATAGACCAGATATAGTTGTCAAAGATCATGAAGAAAAAAAATGCTTTCTAATTGATGTATCAATACCAGCAGATGACAACGTTTCTCTAAAAGAAATGGAAAAACTTTCAAAATACAAAGACCTGGAAATAGAGATAACTCGAATGTGGAATCTAAAAACAGAAACAATTCCTATCATAGTAGGTGCCTTAGGTATAATAAAATAATATTCAGACAAATACATAACAAAAACACCAGGACTTACAAATATATATAACATACAGAAAATTGCACTACTGGGTACTGCACACATTCTACGCAAAACACTTTCAATACAGTAAACATAAGAGCACCACAGCAAACCACAGCACATACCCAAGGCGCACAGAGCTGCGCTCGGTAGTGAAGTGAAAGCACGTTATAAAAATAAAACTACTGAACAATAATAATAATAATAATCAACATCATCATCATCATCGTTGCTGCCATTTTATTTACTTATCTGTGCTTGCATGGGTTGATCAGAGTTTACTGAGGCAGATTTTCTACAGTTGGATGCTCTTCCTGTCACCAATCCTCACCTGTTTCTAAACATGTTTTTGCAGAATATTGGAAATGAATGACACTCATTTACAACTATCATACAATATCAAAACAAGAACACACACATCTGTCTCTATTCACTACTACTCACCTCGTACCTTGAAGAGCCACCTGGAAACCTCATCACCACTGGTTATCATCATCGTCGTTTAACGTCCGCTTTCCATGCTAGCATGGGTTGGACGATTTGACTCAGGACTGGTGAACCAGATGGCTACACCAGGCTCCAATCTGATTTGGCAGAGTTTCTACAGCTGGATGCCCTTCCTAACGCCAACCACTCCGAGAGTGTAGTGGGTGCTTTTACGTGCCACCGGCACAAAGGCCAGTCAGGCGGTACTGGCAACGGCCACGCTCAAAATGGTGTATTTTACGTGCCACCCGCACAAGAGCCAGTCCAGGGACACTGACAACGATCTCGCTCGAAAGTCCTTACTTATGCCGCTGGCACAAGTGCCAGAAAGTCGACGCTGGGCACAGGTGCCATCACAATTTCGCTTTCGCTTGCCCCAACAGGTCTCCGCAACCTGAGTTTCATGTCCAATGAAGGAGATGACGTTGGTATGGGTGCCAGTCGTCGAATTTAATTCGATTTCGATTCCGATTCACTTGCCTCAACAGGTTATCTACTCAGATAATACCACTGGTTCATTCTAAATGTAACAAGCCATGGAGCTCCCCTACGACAAGAACCAGCACTACTCCAAGTCTATTGCTCATGTCTTAATACCCACCAATCATAAAGACACCCCCACTGCTGCAACCACCTCAGATTTAGTAGATTTATCAGCTACATGGTGACCTCACTAGTGTTGGTGGCATGAGAAAAGCACTCAGTACACACTGTAAAATGGTTGGCATTAGGGAGGACATCCAGCCATAGACATAATGCCAAAATAGCACAATGCATTCTTGGGACTCTAAAGATCCCATCAAATGCCAGCATGGTACATGATGCTAAATGATGATGATGATATACATGTGTGTGTGTGTGTGTGTAAAAGTTATGTTTATATGTGTGTGTGTGTATAAATATATATAGTTTATAGCAGAGAATCAGATATTTTCTGTATAGAATACGCTTAGTGGAGGCGCAATGGCCCAGTGGTTAGGGCAGCGGACTCACAGTCATAGAATCGCGGTTTCGATTCCCAGACCGGGTGTTGTGAGTGTTTATTGAGCGAAAACACCTAAAGCTCCACGAGGCTCTGGCAGGGGATGGTGGCGAACCCTGCTGTACTCTTTCTCTCACCCTTTCTTCCTGTTCCTGTCGAGGGTTCCAGTTGATTCGATCAACGGAACAGCCTGCTCGTGAAATTAACGTGCAAGTGGCTGAGCACTCCACACACACGTGTACCCTTAACGTAGTTCTCGGGGATATTCAGCGTGACAGTATAACAAGGCTGACCCTTTGAATTACAGGCACAACAGAAACAAAGAGTGAGAGAAAGTTGTGGCGAAAGAGTACAGCAGGGTTCGCCACCATCCCCTGCCGGAGCCTCGTGGAACTTTAGGTGTTTTCGCTCAATAAACACTCACAACGCCCGGTCTGGGAATCGAAACCGCGATCCTATTACCGCGAGTCCGCTGCCCTAACCACTCGGCCATCGCGACTCCACATTAGATAATCATACTAACTCCATTATGCAGATGACAGAATTGGAACAAATTTGTGAAAATTCTTAAAATTATGGAAGTTATGAGGGGTTTTGAGCATGTGTTTCGATCAGAACCCCGCCAAAAGATCAGAACTGTAATTTTGCACGTGCAAACAGCAAGAAATAGCATAATTCGTACGGAAGTTTTACCTAGAGAGAGAGAGAGAGAGAGAGAGAGAGAGAGAGAGGAGAGAGAGAGAGAGAGAGAGTGTGTGTGTGTGTGTGTGTGTGTGTGTGCAAAGGAAGCTATTTTTACATACCTTTCTCAATTCCAAAATAAGAAAAACTTGAACAATGCTTTCAAAATATGTACACGTAAATATTGTATTAAAATAAGTCATCTTTACAGGCCATGTTTTCAATTATCTATATAATTGATAGCAAAGTGTGTATAAAATGAAATTAAATCCAGGTTTAGTCAGAGATTAAGCTGGTAAAGTTTTAACATTTTTGTGACAACTTAGTGTCTCCATACATTCTAATGAAACAATTAAAGAAAGAGATAATGCCATTCTCTCTTAGGAAGAGAAATTAATTTTGGTGTTGATAGAAAAGCAGAGAAAACCAGAAGCAGTCAAAGCGGGAGAACGTGTTTGAGGAGGGGGGGGGGAAATCCTAATCTCCGATATTGAAAACAGGAATCTGAAGAAATTTTTAGGGGGAAAAAAAGTTGAGGCGTGCAAATGTCAAAAACTAACTTCTCTTCCAAAGAGAGAGTGACATTATATCTTTCTTTCACTTTTTCATTAGAATGTATGGAGACACTATGTTGTCACAAAATGTTAAAACTTCACTAACTTGATCGATTTGTGACGAATCCTGGATTTAATTTCATTTTATAGACACTTTACTATCAATCACATAGATAATTGCAACATGGTCTGTAAAGATAACTTATTTTAATACCATATTTATGTGTGCTTTTTCATAATGTTTCTCTTGCACTGTCACCTCTACAAATATCCGCACAGAGTTACTTCTTGGGGACTTAACAGTCATGGCTGAAGTACAATTTTGGAAGTATTGTTCAAGCTTTGCTTATTTTGAAATTAAGAAAGGTACGTAAAAAAAAATTTTTTTTGCACACACACACACACACACACACACAGACTAGGTAAAAACTTCATTACGAATTAAGAGAATGCCTTGAATTGTTATGCTGTGTGCATGCGCAAAGAAAAACAGCTCAACTTAGTTGAAATGAAACATTTTTATTTTGTAATTCGTGTTTGTGATGAGCGTATTTAAAAACCTGATCTTCCATATAAACTTGAAAGGAAGTTTTTTTGGCACTGTCATGGTATTAGCTGTCAGAATTGAAAGTAGAACTGACAAGGAACGTTACTGCTGGTTTGAGTTGATTCTTTGGCTACTGACAGCTAATACCATGACTGGCCGGAGCGAGCTATCTGTCTGTCTGTGTATCTATCTCTCTCTCTCTATCTATCACTCGAAAGTTATTGGAACAAATTTGACACCTATATCCATGCGTTTGAAAACACACAGAGTATAAGGGTACTACTAAAGCAGAGTGGTCCCGAACGCGCAGTCGCGCGTCCGCGCTAGCTAGTCGTGAGTGGTCGATCCTATTATTTTTAAACTTTAAACTTCATATGTTTTCTATTTTGATAAATTCTCTCTGTTGAAAATTATATTTTAAATAATTTGCAATTTCAGAAAATATATTTTTATATTAAATTTTCGTTTTCTAATTTGATAAATTCTACGGACACAAACAGAGGTGAACGCGTGATAGATAGATAGATAGATATATATATATAGAGAGAGAGAGACGGACAGACAGATAGCTCGCTCCGGCCAGTCATGGTATTAGCTGTCAGTAGCCAAAGAATCAACTCAAACCAGCAGCCAAAGAATCAACTCAAAAAGACGGTGGAGATGGAGTATATGTAATCTGGGTATACCCCCACTTTTAAATTTTGCTTTTTTTACGGAATCCTATGTTTCAGACCATGGAGAATCCGATTGTGGAAAAAAATTTTCAAAAATCTAAATTTCAAAATTTCGATCATTCCCCCCCCCCCCCCGGTTTTTATATAGATCCACAGGGTAAACCTAACCCTAACTCAAACCCTAACCCTAACTCCAACCCTAACCCTAACCCTGACCCTAACCCTAAACCTAACCCTAACACTAGTTTTGTGAGATTTGGCTGTTATTTCTAGCATGTAAATAGCCTGCTTGGTGGGGGGGGGGGGGAATTGAAATTTAAAAAAATTTTTTTTTTCAGAATCGGAATCTCCATACCCTAAAACGTCGGATTCCGTAAAAAAAAATAATAATAAATAAGGCGGGGGAAAGGTTCAGATTACATATAGTCCATCTCTACCAAAAAAACAATTCGAAAAAAAGTTAAAAATTACGAAATTAGGATGGGGAACTGAGAAATTAAAATTTTGAAAACGTGATTTTGGGGCAAAATCATATATATTGAAACATACAAATCCGAAGAAATTTTGGGCAAAAAGAAGTCGGAAATAAACTCATTCACACTGATACACACACACACTACTCGGAAAGCTGCTTAAAATGATCATTGTAACTGAATATGAAACCTGTTGACTGCTTACGCCATTAGTTCAAACCTTTCTTAATTTAACTTTCGAGTAGTTAATAACCTAAGAAAAAGAATGGCTTGCGTATTTTCCTTGTTCGTAAAACACTTCATAAACAATAATTATCAGAAGAAACGATTAGATTCGATTTTGAAATGATATTGTTCCACAATAAGTGTGAAAAAGGTGAAAATCACAAAATATACATACTTCCTTCTTCAAAACAATGACTTTCTATTAAACATATATTTGTTATTCCACCTAATAATTTAACTAGTTGATTAATTTAATTATTAAAGTAGTTTAATAATAAAGAATAGGATTGTAACAATGAATTAAAAGAGTTAAAGTACTTACATTGTGATATTTTGGACACGGAAGTAAACAATCAGCTTCAGTCTCCCCAAAGTTAAATAATATGATGTAAACAACGATAAAGACCATCTTCGGCTAATTTCTAATTAAAAAGGAGTAGATTGTAAAATTTTTCATACATCTAGTAGAAATTATTAATTGTGATAGTATATTATTATTGTTGTAGTTGAAGGAGATGAGTTACTGGAAACAAATTAGAGCGGTCTGAAATTTTTTTTCGACGTCACATGGTTATATCCGGTATTGAGAACTGATGTAACAACGTAAACATTTCACAATTAATGATGAAACAGCCTTAATAGTTCACCACTATACTTTGTCGTATTGTGTAAAGTAACGTTTCGCTTTCTCAAGCATGAACATTTTTTTACAGCTTCGCAAACATTTTTAAAAAATGATAACAATATTGATAGGATTCCAGCAAAATAAACAAGGCAAGACTCCCTTTTGTACCCCCCCCCCCCCCAAAAAAAAACACCCCTTTTTCTATTTAATTTTTTTTCTACACAAACCCCCGTTTTCGGCTACGGAGAATACGAATCTGCAAAAAAAAATTGGCAAAAATCGACATTTTGAAATTACCCTTCCCCCGTCAAATTCATTTTCAACTGTTTTCACAATTTTTTTTTTTTTCAAAATATGCGGAAAAATACGGAGATTATGATTCTGAAAAAAATTTTCAAAACTTTTTCTACTAGGGGTGGTGTTTTGGTAAACGAAAATTTACCTGTGTTTTAAGGTTAGGGTTGGGGTTTTAGGGTTACGGTTACGGAAAAAAGTGAAAAATGAAGAATTTGGGGGCGGGAAGGAGGGGGGGCAACAAATTTCAAAATTCCAATTTTTGGCAATTTTCTGGAATCTCCGTATCCGAAAAGGTGAGTTTTTGGCAAAAAAAAAAAAGACGGGGGAAGGGAGGAAGTTTTTCACAAAACAAATATTATTATGGTAGTAAGGGTTTTAAATTGCAATGATAATTTTAGATAAAGGAAATATTGTACTGGTATACGATGGGGAGCGGCTTTGACCAGTGCTCTTCTGTCATGATGGTCGTAAGGTTAATTTACAAATCAAAGTAGTTCTATATTAAACTTATGTAATAAATAGATACATAATGCATTTTTCTGAAAGCTAATAAATACTGGTGGCAAATGCTTAGGAAATTTGAAAATGGTACGTTGTACAATTAATATTGGCAATCTTCTCAGAAGTACAAACTCTGTAAAGTTCAATAATTTCTTTCTATGTCGTTGCATTCAACATACGAATGGTATATTCAAGCGAATTTATATTTATACTGTATAATGTAACATTTATAGCAAGCTACTTGTGTATTGTTTAAAACAGGGCTTTCCATGGGGGAAGAAGCTATGAGGATCGAAGAAGAGACTTACAAATTGCTACTTGTCACTAGATCAACCTTTGACCTATCATTCTCCACCAACTTCGGTATGCTCGAGAGAAGCTAACCTCTCTCCACCACAGGTTCCGAACAGAATTAGCCCTGCCAACCCCACCACTCCTACAACTTTTAACCCTCCCTCCCCCGCACCACCCGACATCCGTTTTAGTCCACCGTTGGAACCAATACTGCTTGCCCTGCCTCCTCTGTTAATTCACTTCCTCGACTGAGTTCCTATGCTGGCACTCTACTGTCGGTCAATATTAGCTCACTACCTGACTGCTCTCTGTGCTCGCACTAGCCAATACCTATAAACAATTAATTGTCATCTGTGCCACCAAAATTACCACAGAAGTTGTGTCCGCGTCACCAAGGCTCAAGCCGAAAGGCTTCCATACAGGACCTACAGTCAGTGCCATTTCATATCCAATGCACTCTGTGGAGATGCCCCACACTGCAACAACCAGCTTACTACTGAGGACTTTGCTGCAATCCTCCAGGGTTTATCCAAATAAAAGCTCATTAACCAGATCCCTAAGGGAGCTCAGAATAGCTTTGCTCATGCACTCTTCAGCTTGTTGAAAAACGTATGTTTATCCAACAATACGTCCAACTAGCAGAAACTGTTTCTGTTACCTCTCATCTCTCTCCACATGCATGATGTGAAATCAGGCTACCTTACATCCTCTCTCAAGCAACAATTCCAGTTATTTGAGTCGACCCCAACCACTTCTCACCTCAATTTAACATCGAGCACAGTTCCTACTAACAGGCAACTGATAAACCTCAAGTATGCAGTCAATACCAAATTCAGCAAATTTGACATAAAAGGGGTTGTCCGTCTCCTCTCTTCTCTATCCTCCCTCTGTGTAACTCTGAGTCTCTTAAACGTCTGAAAGAGCAGCACCCATCAGCACCCCCAGATAATCAGCTAAACTGGCCTGATCCCCCAGAATACTTGAGACTGGTCTTCACTTTTGATAACATTAGAAAGGCGATTTCATCCTTCTCTGCTGGTTCAGGTGCAGGAATTGACAGCCTTCAGCTTCAACACCTCAAGGATGGTATCTCCTTATTGGCCGGTGATGCTGGACTTGAGCTCTTGGAGAATTTGACTCAGTTTGTGATCCAGTTTTCCTCAGTGAACGTTCTCCCCTATATCTGCCCACTGTTCTTCAGTGCAAAATTATTCAGGCTCACTAAACCCAATGGAGACCTGCACCACATTGCAGTTGGCTGCACCCTTCACTGTCTTACTGCAAAGGTGTGTTTACAATCGGTCTCTAACCTATTGGAGGAGGAATTTTTGCCCCACCCAGCTAGGAGTGAGCACCAAATTGGGATGTGAAGCTGCTGCCCATGCTACCAGAGCCTATGCCAACTTGCCCTCCTTGCCACCCAAGGTCATCCTCAAACTTGACCTCAACAATGCATTCAACTCCGTCAGCCATGATGCTGTCTTCAGCTCAGTAAGAGGGAGGATCCCACAACTCTACTGCTTTGCATGGCAGGCTTATCAGGAGCCCTCCTACCTCTCTTTTGGTGACCAAATCATCACCTCTGCCTTAGGAGTCCAACAGGGTGACCTACTTTGGCCTACACTAAGGTGGTGAATTGTTTTTGTTTTCCTTCTGGTTTTTTTTTGTGTTTATTGTTTTGTAATTTTTTCAATTGTGTTCTCTGTTTCATCCATTTTTCTAATTTAATTTTTTCTTTTTTTCTTCTAATTTATGTCATATTTCACAACAAATTCCACAATTTGTGGAAATTTTTTTAAAACAATAATAATAAAATTTCGACATTTTCACCAGCAACAAAGACAGGCATGGTGAACACAATGGTGAGTGAAGAAAAGTTACATACGTACAAATTTTATTATCTTTTCTTTAATAAAATGGAGGAGGTGCAAAATTTTCTTTAATATTTGGATTGAGTGAAGGTGGTGAGCTGGCAGAATTGTTAGCATGCCAGGCATTTCGTCTGTCTTTTCAGGGTCGATAAAATAGGTACCAGCTGAACACTGGGGTCAATGTAATCAACTTACCCCACCCTGAAAGTACTGGCCTTGTGCAAAAATTTGAAACCATTATTTGGGTTAAGGGGCAAATTGCCAGTTTGAAAACAAGTGACTTAATCTATGGATGACAACAAATTGCTTTTCAGCTATGTATTCATTCTTTTAAATGTTCCATAATTTTGGTCATTAAGTATCACTTTTCTATTCTCTTCTAAGACAGAAGATTCGATCATTGTAGACTCAAAATAAAACCTAACAGTTTTTCAAATTCTGTTGACAACAAACGCTTCATTTCAAATGCTAAAACCTGTAAATTAAGCGATTTAATTTTAATAAAAAAAACTCACTTTCCACATCTCTGACAAACTGGGCAAAGCTACATATCTTTACATACAGCACAACTCACTCCACTTATAATTTCCTTATAACTTTCTTAATAGTGCATATTTTTTGCGATGATCTTCAGATAAGTTTTGAGAGATGTACATTGAATAACTTGCACATGATTATTGCATATTTTGTCTTGCTTCATAAAATTAGTCATTTTAAGTTTAACAAAAAGAAAAAAGGTTTTCTCTGCCATTAATTGATCTATATAAGCTTTAACAGGCTATCTGTCTTAATGTTGAGAGAAAGAAAACCATTTGTGTGTTCCCAATATAAAAAATTCAAACATTTTTGATAGATAGTCAGCGGATGCATGAAACACTCCTAAATGAAGATCGTGACATACAGTAAAAAGATTTCAACTTGAGGCTTTTAATATACATCATTGGGTTTAACCCAAACATGGTTCTAGTGTTTTTTATAATGACTACAAGTTCATTAATATTTTTTTTTCCCCTAATTAATTCAAATTTTAAGGTTCCCCAATAATGTTAACATTACATTTTGTGAATTCCACCAAACTAAGATCCGTAACTTGATGCTTTTATGTTTTTCTTTAAAATATATTATTGCCATCCAAGTATTTTTACAAGATGGATTTTGAAACATTCACACAAAGGCTACAGAAAAGAAGTGGTGCTTAGAAACAGAGCATTTTCCAAAAATTTCTGATTAAGATTGAACTAAATACTTTATTTCTTTTATTTCTGGGCAAAGGATGCAATCATTTGGTTATTTCTGATGAATAAATGATAAATGGCAGCAGTTGAGAGGGTGTATCATTTTTGTTAAACCAACTCACACTTATGAAACCTAATACAACTTGATGAGCAAGGGTAAAGATAGACAAAAGGGGTCTTTAGGAGAAGACTCATGTTGGATATGTGTTATGAGAGATGTAGATGTTTGAAATGCTGGAATTGTTTCTGAATATGGAATTTCATCACAGGCCAAGAAAAGAAATGAAGAAAGTTTGTTCTTTAATTCCAGGTTGTCTTGCCAAGTGTCACCATACTCTGATAGTTGAGTAGTATACAGTAATTTTCAATTGGAAGAATACAGCTGTTGTTGTTGTTGTTGTTGGCACTCTGTCGTTTACAACGTCGAGGGTTCCAGTTGATCCGATCAACGGAACAGCCTGCTCGTGAAATTAACGTGCAAGTGGCTGAGCACTCCACAGACACGTGTACCCTTAACGTAGTTCTCGGGGAGATTCAGCATGACACAGAGTGTGAAAGGCTGACCCTTTGAATTACAGGCACAACAGAAACAGGAATTAAGAGTGAGAGAAAGTTGTGGTGAAAGAGTACAGCAGGGTTCGCCACCATCCCCTGCCGGAGCCTCATGGAGTTTTAGGTGTTTTCACTCAATAAACACTCACAACGCCCGGTCTGAGAATTGAAACTGCAATCCTATGACCGCAAGTCCGCTGCCCTAACCATTAGGCCATTGCGCCTCTGGAAGAATACAACTATCACACAATTAATCAACAACTTTCTTGACCTACTGAGAGAAGTCACTATAAAATGTGGAGAGACTATGGCCACCATAGACAAAGATGATGTGAAACCATTACAGTATAAGTAGTAACATCCTGTCAAGTATTTATCTGAATTTATATAGCATAACAGGGTTAAACGACACAACAAGGATATTCTATTTTCAATAATCTAAGATAGACAACTTTTTCATTGTGCTTAGTCAAATGCAAAACATCCACAATGTTTGCAGTAACAATCTTAAATAGTTATCTGTGAACAAAAGGGAGGTAAGTAACATCATCATCGTTTAACGTCCGCTTTCCATGCTAGCATGGGTTGGACGATTTGACTGAGGACTGGTGAACCAGATGGCTACACCAGGCTCCAATCTGATTTGGCAGAGTTTCTACAGCTGGATGCCCTTCCTAACGCCAACCACTCCGAGAGTGTAGTGGGTGCTTTTACGTGCCACCGGCACGAAGGCCAGTCAGGGGGTACTGGCAACGGCCACGCTCAAAATGGTGTATTTTATGTACCACCTGCACAGGAGCCAGTCCAGGGGCACTGGCAATGATCTCGCTCGAAAGTCCTTACACATGACTTTCGAGCGTCATCATGTCCTAATTTCTTGGATCGTATATACTCCATCTTAAAATCATAGTTTAATAATACAGTACTCCAGCGTTGCAACCTACCTACTAACAGTATGGGTAGGGATTCCTTTCTTCGACCCATATATCAATAATAACAGACAACGATCAGTCCACGGTCAAAAACTTCTACTGTGTAAAAATCTATGAAATTTTTTTATGGCAACACACTAACATTATTGGTGTTCTCTTTTGAAATTTTCCTTTCAGACTTCTGAATTGTATTGTGTCTGGGGAGAGTCATTCTCTTTTAGTACCTTATTAATTTAACACACTCACTGATTTCCATTCATTTACTTGTATTACAGTTTAAATAAGTTCTATTGTTGTTGTTGGCACTCCGTCGCTTACGACATCGAGGGTTCCAGTTGATTCGATCAATGGAACAGCCTGCTCATGAAATTAACGTGCAAGCGGCTGAGCACTCCATAGACACATGTACCCTTAACGTAGTTCTCGGGGATATTCAGTGTGACACAGTGTGACAAGGCTGACCCTTTGAATTACAGGCACAACAGAAACAGGAAGTAAGAGTGAGAGAAAGTTGTGGTGGAAGAGTACAGCAGGGATCGCCACCATCCCCTGCCGGAGCCTCGTGGAGCTTTAGGTGTTTTCACTCAATAAACACTCACAACACCCGGTCTGGGAATCGAAACCGCGATCCTATGACCGTGAGTCCACTGCCCTAACCACTGGGCCATTGCGCCTCCACAAAAAATAAGCTCTATATGCAAGGAACAAAGAGCAAAGCCAACAAAGTGGAAGTCTTTAAACCACTTACAAATACTTTGTCTGCAAAGCTGCTAAAGTGATATTGCATACAGAATAAATACTACAAATGATGTAGTATCTATTTCAGGATCGCAAAAAAAAAAAAGCCCCAGCTTTTGCTCGACAATCTGAGATCTTCTCATGACCTCTGATCAATTTTATTTGAATTTTCATTTAAATAACTTAGATTTACAACTTCAAGGTAAAATTCAGCTCATAAATGAAATGTATAACCATTTTGTTGCCTTTGAAAAAGAGCTACAGTTGTGGGAATATCAACTTCGAAATTAAAATTATGTGCATTTTGCATCATTTCAAGGAAGGAAACCAAAGGATTCAGAGCTATTTGTGAATACAATCCAGGATTTGAGAAATGAATTTGCATCATGTTTTGCTGACTTTCATCTGCATGCATATCAGTTTAAATTGTTTGTTGCACCATTTCATGTGGAGGTGGAAACAGTATCAGAATGTTTTCGAATGGAATTGATTGATATGCAGTGTGACAACTTATTGAGATCTAAATTTCATTCTAAAGATGTTTCATTGATTAACTTCTATACAAAATATATTTTTTCCAAATGGAAAGTATACCAACTTAGTGAATCATGCAAAAATGATGGCATCTTTGTTTGGAAGCACTTATCAGTCTGAGCAATTATTTTCCAAATTGAAGCAAACTAAGAACAATTTCAGAACAAGATTAACTGATAATCATCTTGATAATATGTTGCACTTGGCATCAACAAGTTTGAAGCCTTAATATTGAGAAGCTTTCAAGGAACAAAAAACATCAAGTTTCCCATTATTTTTTTGGCTATGTATTTTTACAATTTTTTTTTAAACAAATGATTTCAATGATGTCTTAGATTGAATAAATGATGCTTTACCATTACTACATTCATCTGTGGTTAATACAAATTATTTTTTAAGTATAGTCAACACTCGTGATTAAATTTTAGCTTGTGTAATTTTCCATAATTATTCTTTTAAGGCCTTCGTCTGGCCCGCTATCCATCATTAATACTCAATCCAGCCCATGGAGGCAAAGAAGTTGCCAATCCCTGTTTTACTTGTTTCAGTCATTAGACTGTGACCATGCAGGGTTAGGGTTTGGGTTAGGGTTGAAGAATTGTCTTGAAGAGTTTTTAGTCAAACAAATTGACCTCAGTATTTATTTTTTATTAAGCGTGGTACTTATTCTATTGGTCTCATTTGCCAAACCACTAGGTCACAGGGACATAAACACACCAACACCAGTTGTCAAGCAGTAGTGAGGGACAAACACAGACACACACACACAGAATCTTGTGGCCAGGAAGCAAGCTTCTTACAACATACCCATAAATATATATATATATATCCACTGGTATTTAAAGAGTGTTAAACACTTTCAGTATGCAAATTAAGGATTCCTCCATAGAGTAACTACAGCATTTGTTGAGTACATAAACAGTTTGGCTGCTTGTTTCTCTAGAGACTGTAAGAATGATGTAAACACCTCTGATGAGAACCCAATAAAGTTTTAAAATCGATTAAGGTTGTTCATCATTTTTACAGTCTGCAGAGAAATGGCTAAAATTTTCCCTGTTTATAATTATAACATATGTTACATATATATCCATGACATTTGTCATTTGTAAGCAGAAAAATTGGAAGAGTTGAAAGCTTCAATGCCTCTCTTTACTCTTTTACCTGTTTCAGTCATTTGACTGTGGCCATGCTGGAGCACCGCCTTTAGTCGAGCAAATCGACCCCAAGACTTATTCTTTGGAAGCCTAGTACTTATTCTATCGGTCTCTTTTGCCGAACCGCTAAGTTATGGGGACGTAAACACACCAGCATCGGTTGTCAAGCAATGTTGGGGGGACAAACACAGACACACAAACATACACACACACACACATATATATACGACGGGCTTCTTTCAGTTTCCGTCTACCAAATCCACTCACAAGGCTTTGGTCAGCCCGAAGCTATAGTAGAAGACACTTGCCCAAGGTGCCACGCAGTGGGACTGAACCCGGAACCATGTGGTTGGTAAGCAAGCTACTTACCACACAGCCACTCCCGCGCCTCATAGGGTGTTTTTTTTTCATTTTTATCCCAGATAAGAATCTTTGTATTAGTCAAGATTTGAGGGAAATAAATATTGTATTTGTAAGTTGTGGGTTCAGCTTAGAGTGTTTGGTTTGTGTGGGTGATTTTTTTTCTGAGGGTATGTGCATGTGTTACTTTTATTTTTTTTTTTTTAATGCTGATGATATTTGTGTGTGTGTGTGTGTGTGTTGTGTGTACATGTGTGTGTTAGTTTGGACAATAGAGTTATTTTTGTTCACAAATTTTGATTATCAGCCAATATTTCTAAGGAAATGGCCAAGAAATGTAATTAGCTGAATAATAAGAGTAAAC
The DNA here is from genome assembly GCF_046866305.1 of Octopus bimaculoides. Taxonomy (NCBI): domain Eukaryota; kingdom Metazoa; phylum Mollusca; class Cephalopoda; order Octopoda; family Octopodidae; genus Octopus; species Octopus bimaculoides. The sequence goes on along the minus strand of NC_142938.1, from coordinate 54,480,323 downwards.
AAAATAAAACCCCTATTTTTGGAGATGGACTTTAGAGTGTGGTAGATTGGAATATTTTAGCTTAAGTATTTCTTGTCTGAAGGTCAATAGGGTGACTGCATCAAGTGGTAAATATAGTAATATTAGTGTAATAGCTTTTATTCTGGAGGAGGGTGCTATGAGAAAGATAGAGAGTTGGGTTGAAAGTTAGATGTATGCAGTGGGTGTGTACAAACAGAAGAGAGAGTAGGAGTAGTGGTAACTTCATACAGATGGACATTGTTAGTACTAAAAATATGCATGCCTATATACTGTGTATATACACACATCTAATCCGTGTATATATGTGCATGACTTTTTGCCTGCCTGTATTTTTAGTTTTAATGAAATCCAACTATGGACAGACACTACCATGTAACCTATTTCTCCACTTACACATACATCACTACACAAGCATCTATCTTTCAGCCTATTATGTTCATCATCATCATTGTTGTCATCATCGTCATCATTATCATTTATCATCCATTTTTCATGTTGGTATGGGTTTAAGAGGACCCAACTAAATGGAGGGCTGTGTTGAGCTCCACTGTTTGTTTTGCCATGGTTTCTATGGCTGAATACTCTTCCTAATCCTTTCTAGTATAGATGCATGGGCCTGAAATTTGGAGGAAGGGCTAGTCGATTACACCAACCCCAGTACTCAACTGGTACTTATTTTATTGACTCCAACAGGATGAAAAGCAAAGTCAACCTCAGTAGAAAATGGAATGGAATTTCAACTCAGAATGTAAAACTGGAAGAAATGCTTTGCAGCATTTTGTCCAGCTTGCTAATGATTCTGTCAGCTCACCGCCTTCCTACTGCCAACTATTTTACATTGTTTATTGAGTAGTAGTGAGGTTACCAAATAACTTGCAAGACAAAGAAAAAAAAGGAAAAGTAAAATCCCCCTCAAATGAGTGGGTGTATTTGAGAGAGGGGGAGGTGATTTTATGTCAAGAATAGAAAGGCTAAAATATGAAAGAGGGACAAGCGTGGATTTCTTGTATCTATAAATAAGATATATGGCTACCCAGCATTATGTGAGGGTGGTTGAGAGTAGCTGGAAAAGAGATAAAGATGGTGGTGATATAGTACCAACTAATATTACTTCAATGTTTTATCAATATCGTATGAGGACCCTTAGGATCTTAAAAATAAAAATACTGATGCCAAAAATTCAATTCTGCCATATTTTTAGCTCATAAAACAGAATTTTTCTTTCGCTCCTGTTAATCATCAAATTACTCTAGTTTGTTATTTACCACAAAAAAAGTCAACAAACCAAATTTATCTGGAAGGAAGACTAGGAGTAAGGTGGTGAAATATGATCTTCAGATGTTGTGTCTTACAGAGGCAATGACAAGTGGCCAAGACTGATGGCAATTTGTTGTGCTTGAGAAGACATTTTGAGTTGAAATTGTAGTCGTGGCCAGTGCTGGTTACACATAAAAGGCACCCGTGCTGGTGATATATAGAAGGCACCTGTGCCAGTGACATGTAAAAGGCACCTATGCCAGTGACACATTAAAGGCACAAGTGCCGGGGAAGCATAAAAGGCACTTTGTACACTCTGTGGAGCGGTTGATATTAGGAAGAGCGTCCAGCCATAGAAACCAAGCCGTAACAGACTGGAGCCTGGTGCAGCTCTCCAGCTTACCAGTTCAAGTCAAATTGTCTAACCCATGCCAGCATAGAAAACAGATGCTAAATGATGATGATCCTCATCATGATGTATCTCCTTTCATGTAAAATATAAAAAAAAAAAAGAATCTTCTGTCCAAACAAACATATACCCCACATCTGAGTCAATCGCATCTCTCATAAAAACAGTATCCATTTGAAGCCAGTGATGATTTAGCAGAATCATTAACATGTTGGATAAATTATTCTCCAGTCATCGTTTCAAACTTTTGCATTCTGAGTTCAAATTCTGCCAAGGTCAATTTTGCTTTACATCCTTTTCAGGGTCAATAAAAAAACAAAGGCAGGGGAATGATGGAACTTTCAGATTATTGGACTGGATGTCTTGTGATATTTGCTCCAGTCCCTTGCATTCTGAGTTCAAGATTCGTACAAAGTTTGAATTGTTTCCAAAGGAATTTTTGTCCATTCTTCAGCTAAAACAGTGTCCAGTTCTTGTAGTGATGATGGTGGATGATATCGACTCCTTACTTGTTTTTCTAAAATGCACCAAGATCTGGGGACTGTGGTGGCCAGATAAGATGTTCAACTTCACTAGACTGTTCCTCATGCCATTCAGTAACAATTTTAGCTGTGGGAGTTGGTGCATTATCATACTGAAAGACTGCGTTTCCGCACCATAGGATGAATTTGATCAGATAAAATGCTTAAATAGTCCTGACTATTAATTCTGCCATGAAGGGAAACCATTGGGCCGGCGGATTTCCAAGATACAGCCCCCCCCCTCCCCGATCATCACAGATCCTCCTCCATGTTTAACAGTAGGAAGAAGGCAGTCTGGGTCAAATGCTTCTTTTGGCTGTCTCCACATGTATACTTGGCAGGTAGTTGGAAATAAGATAAAGGATGACTCATCCGAGAAAATAACATTCTTCCACTGCTCTAGGGACCAATTCTGTAGGTTTTTACTCCACTCTAAATGCTTTGCAACATTTGTTTTTGAAAGTAGTGGTTTTCTGATTACAGCCCTCCCAGGAAATCTGGCTTTGTGCAGCTTCCAGCGAACAGTTTTTGTGGAAATTGGGTTCTCAAGGTGATTATTAAGCTCTGCAGTAATTTTGTGATTCTTTCTAACAATTCTCGTAAGAGTCCGACAGTCCCTGTCTGAAAGTTTTGGTTTTCTTCCGGAGTTTTGTTTCGAGGAGGTTTTTTCCCCTTCTTTCTCAAAGGCTGTCATTACTTTCGAGACAGTAGTTCTTGATACACCAAACATTTCGGGTGTTTTTGTTACGCTAGTGCCTGTCATACAAGCACCAACAATTTGACCTCTTTGAAAGTCCAATAGATCTGTCATTTTAATGAATTTTAATTACCTTTTCCTGTCCAATCAAAACCTTGAGTGGATTTGGTAGATAGAAACTGAAAGAAGCTTGTCTCATGTGTGGGTGTGTGTGCACGCATTGTATTTCTCCCCCCCCCCCCCCATCATTTAACAACTGAAGTTGGTTTCTTTACATACCTGTAACTTAGCAGTTTGGCATAAGAGACTTATAGAATAAGTACTAGCCTAAGAATATGAACTGGGGTCAATTTGACTAAAACTCTTTGTGACAGTGCCCCTATATGTCCACAATCCAATGACTGAAAGAAGTAAAAGATAGAAAATATATATATGTATATATCATCATTTAACATCCATTTTTCAATGCTTGCATGGGTCAGACAGAATTTGTTGAGGCATATTTTCCACAGCTGGATGCCCTTCCTCTCACCAATCTTCATCTGTTTCTAAGCAAGGTAATATTTTCTCATGGAAGACTGAAAATGAACAAGCTAACTTATATGACAATGATGCTCATTTACAGCCATCACATGATGTCCAGGTAAAGGTATACACAAACACACACACACACACATATATATATATATATATGATAGACATCTTCCAGTTCTTGTCTGTCAAATTCACTTGCAAAGCCCAAGGCTATAATAGAAGACACTTGCCAAGGTGTCACACAGTGAGACAGAAATGAAGACCACATGGTTGGGAAGCAAGTTTCTTAACCTCATAACATTGCCAGCACCTATCTGCCTGTGTGTGTGTGTATCAGCTGAAGATGATCAGAGAATTGCAATATAGTCTACACAGAAATATTATATCATCTTCAATGCCATACTACTACTATTTATCATTGTGTAATGAAAATTAAATTAAATTAAATTAAAGAAAAAGTGCATAATAAAGTTGGATATGAACAGGTAGATCCTATATACTTGGAGGCTATTCATGCCTTTCTCACATGGCAAGGTTGGTTAACATGTCAGTAATATATATAAAAAAAAACCTTTTTAGCAGGAGGTAAATTTCTATCAGAAAATAATAGAAAAGTTGTATGGCATTTTTGTCTTTTATTGACAAATTCACATGTTCAATCTCAACATTATATTTTAAAACTCAAGGTTACAAATTAAAAATATAACAGGACAAATTCTTATAAAAATAATTTTTTATTTCATCATTGTATAATAAAAATTCAAGAAAAGAAAATGTTATAATGTTGCATATGTACATGCAGACCTTGTAACTCTGAATGTATTTGATAGGCAGATGCAAATTTACTTGAAATAGCTCTCAGTTACCAGAGCTCAGGTTATGAATAATTTAATAACACCACATGTGAATGCTATAAATATATACATGTGACTGGGAAAAATTACCCAGGAATGCCTGTTGCATGAAAACCTTGAAATAACAACTAAGATACTTCATGTAGTATGCCAAGTAATAGTTAAAATTATACTTTTGTGGTGATTAATATTTAATTAAAATCTAGGTGTTTTCTCTGCCCCTTGTATTTTTTGAGAACTAGGCATTTAGAAAATGATTGTTGTCATCATTCAAGGTTTAAGTTCAGCTAAAAAATTTCTTGGCTTACCACATCGAGTATGCTATTATTTATTTACAGTTACTATTATAATTACATAATTGATTAGCTTTGCTCATTCAAACATTGTTTAGAGAAATATATCTTGTTATAAGTAGAAGAACTTTGGGAAGAAACTTATTAAGTTAAATAAGTTATCAAGGTGGATTGATCATTATAATTATCCTGTAAACTTTAGACAGAGAGAGGTTTTTAGGGTGTTTCCTTCTAATCTATCTCCCTTCACCCTTTAGCATTTAGAATAATGTCAAATGTAATGCTTATTTATTCATATTATTTTGAATTAATCATGCATTATCTCCATAGCTTTGAAACTTCAAAGATATAATTGTTTGTTTTTAAAATGACATTGTAGAGTAGGTGTAAGAGACCAGATGTGGCTGGTTTGAACATAAAACAGATTAAAGATTTGGGCTGTATATGGCATGTTTAAAATATACAGGGTTAGTATGGTACCAATTTTCCATAGATAATTTTTTACCATGTTTACCAACATCATTAATAGTAATCTTCAGTTTCTCCGGACTCTCTACAGATAATTTTCATCAAGGTCTTTACAGTGTTCTTTTGAGGTTGAAGACATGTAAGCAGGTTGCATAACAACCTTAAATGATTCATCTGAGGTTATTCCATGGCTACACCAAATTCAGAAATAGCCAGCTGGCAAAATCAAGTTCATTAAATGTGATCACTCAAAAACTGGTTCCTTTGTGATTCTCCAAGTATTCAGCAAAAGCAAATCATTTAAAAGGCTTTTAATATATTTAAATCATTTTGGAGTGATTCTAATGAATCAATATCATACAATAACTTAGAGAATAGAGACAGTTGATAAATTTAGATTTTGGTGTAATGTGATATTTTGTGTCTTTTCCCAGCACTGATGAAGTAGCTCAGAGACCCAAGATGTTAAGTTACTTCCGTTTCTGATATCTAATGATGCAGCAATTGTTTTCTTCTGTATACAATCCAAGATGTTTAAATGCTGCAATTTGTTCCAATTTTATTACATTGAATGTGATACTGATCTAAAGTACTTTAGTTATTATCATCACTGATACAAAGACCAAACTGTGAAGCTCTCTTAGTTTTTCTTATGTCAGCAGAAATTGTACTACAATCAGCATACATGGGATTAGTGGCTGATATATCCTTTGGGTTTCTTTATCTCAGCCCTACATTCTTCCTCATGCTGTTTATAACTGGTGATCTTGTATGGATTTTCAGTTTCTCAGCTGTTTCATTGGTATCCTATCAGGTTAGAAGCATCAGTTTAAGAATTTTTAGAAATCTTGGGATTAGCAAAAGTGCAGAGACCAACAACTCTTTCGAATTTTAAGTCGTACAAGATGAGAGGTAATGATGTGAATAACAGCATCATCACAGAAGTAAGGAGTAGTGTTCTTTCTTGAGTAGCAGCACCATGCCAGATTTAGGAAAATATTCCATTGAGTAATGACACAGTCCCTGATATGAGAGCAGTATTTCATTGAACAGAAGTATTGTCTTAGATTTAGGGGAATATTCCATTGAACAGCAATACTGTCCCAGAAGTAGGAAAGTATTCCACTTACAAGTAGTACCATCCTAAATGTGGAAACAGCATAAAATATGAGTAGCAGAATATCAGTATCATTCTATATTTAGGAGTATTTTCCAATGAACAGCAACACCATTCCTGATGTAGGAGCAATAGTTTTCAATAGTTTTCTGAGTAAATATGTCCTTATAAGAAATTTAATTATCTTAAATGTGCCAGTATTTGTGTCAAAGAACATGAATAAGTCTTTGTTTTAAAAGGAACTGTTGAAATTCATAAAGATGGATATGAAAAATAGAAAAGAATTAAGGCGAAGTGTGAATATTGTCAACATGGATTATTTCTCTTTTGGAGTTGGGATCCTTAATATTTCTAAAATATTTTCAGCAGAAATCAGAAACAATGATTCCATTACTTGATTTTGGATTTCATAAAGAAATATATCAATTATGTAAACGATGTTTGTTGTTATGTGAAAACTAGAATAGTCTCCAAAATAATGATTATTTAAGAATTATCTGACCATCGTCTGTAAATTGAATGCTGAAAGAAAATATTCACCAAAAACATCTGAGTTACTCTTCCAATTAATATATTATCAGGCAACCAATTTTTTATCCATTCTTGCTGAGTAATTAAGCCATTTCCAATAAAAAGATAAAATTGTCTAATCATAAGTTGTGTAACAACAAAAACTGTGCCCAATTTACAAACAAGAGTTGGTTGTAAACCTGAGCAACTTAAAATGGACGGACTACTTTCTTCTAATAAAACATCATCATCTTTGTCTTCGTTTTCAAAAAACATTGAAACAGTTTTCTGATAATTGAAGCAATTGACAGAAAAGAGCCGGAGGAAAATAGTGCCAACAAAAATAGGACTTAAAAAACTACCAATCAACTTTAGAAAGTTGGATAGTTTCTCAGAGTTTAGTAGCCAAACACTGCTCACAAATTCTATCAAAGTGTGTTTAGAATCAAAACAGGATAGAACAGGTAATTCTATATTTTCAGTTAAGTTGTTCTCTATGTTCATGAGTAAAAGTATAAACATGGTCAACATGAAAGTAAAAGCAGTTTCCCACATCTGTCCAGTTCCTAATGACCACATGAGAACATGGTTGAAGACTGTTAGAAATAATATCACATAAAGAAGCCAGGTGTTGCTGTTAAAAGATATTAACACAATATAACAGGATAAACCATAGTTTAGAATAGAAAATATAGCAAATATAATTTGATATATGTACAGGTTATCATCATCATCTTCTTCAGCCAAATCATTTATGTAATTGGAAAGTTGTGTTGCTAGGAGAAGAACAAAGAGAACTTCTTGGAATAACATGATAGGTTCAAATACCTGCAGCACAAAGCCATAGACATATACCACTGAATAAGGGACGAGTTTCACAGGGAGAGCCCACAGCAGAATAAATAATCCAACCTAAATAAGAAAACAACAATAAATATATAAATAACTGGAAAACAGGTATCTTACAACAATAAATAACTATGTCTTAATTAACATAGCTAAGCATTACATTTTATATTATTTTAGTAGTTATAAGATAGTTCATGAACCCAAGTTACAGTTTACTTCCATTACAAAGTAAAACCACCAAATATACTCAAACATATTTGAGTTAATTTTAAAAATTGTAGTAGTTTTATTTCCAATAGAGTAACATCTGTTTGAGGCTCTACATGAGAAATTGACCTGGAGTAACGAGAGCATGCCATTGATGAGGTTTGCAAATGGCAATAAAAGGACTTTGACAAACCTAAATGATTGATTGATTAAATGATAAATAATCAAACAATCGATTAGTTAATTAGTTAAATGGTAATTATCTTTTATCTTTTACTTGTTTCAGTCATTAGACTGTGACCATGCTGGACCACCAGAAGTGATTCTGAAGGCAAAACACACACATACAATGAACCTCTTTCAGTTTATGTCAACCAAATCCACTCATAAAGTTTTGATTGACTCAAGGCTACAGTAGAAGTCACTTGCCCAACGTAGGATTGAACCCAGAACCATGCAGTTTGGAATCAAACTTCTTACTATACATCCAACCAGTGCATGTGTTTATTATTGGCATAATGACCTTCTCGAGATACAACAAAATATATTTCAACACATGGGATCACATCAAGAATCTTGCAAACCACAATACAAAAATGAAATAAATGAAAAGTATTCTTGGGCAAGTCTGGACAATAAAGAACATTCTTTACAACAAAACAAGTTTAAATGTATTCATCGATTCATCATTTTGCTATCTATCTTCCTCTGATTCTATCATACAATGCTGTTTGTTTTAAAGCATGTCTAAATTAAAACATTCCATTATAATTTACTGTAAGAATTTGTTGTTGATTTATCTTCCAAATGCTAATTTAGTAATGAAAATGTTTATTGTATTTATCAAATTTTAAAAATTATTTTAGGCAGTATTCATCATTAGAAATAAGTTATACCTGGATTTTCTAAAAGCTGTCTACCGTATTTTAGTGTATATTCTATTGGTGGCAGCCTGTTGGTTACGACAAGGGTTTCGGTTGATCTGATCAATGGAACAGCCTACTTGTGAAATTAACGTGCAAGTGGCTGAGCTCTCCACAGATATGTATACTCTTAATGTAGTTCTCAGGGAGATTTAGCATGACACAGAGTGTGACAAGGTTGGCCCTTTAAAATACAAGTACTACTCATTTTTGCCAGCTGAGTGGACTGGAGCAATGTGGAATGCAGTGTCTTGCTCAAGGACACAATACGTCAGCGGAAATTGAACTCATGACCTTACAATTGTGAGCTGAATACCTTCATTATTAAGCCATGCGCCTTCACTATTCTATTGGTACATTGTCTGAAAACTATCTACTGTATTGGTATATCAGTTATGTTAGTAGAATTAATAATATTGGTTTCAAATTTTGGCACAAGGCCAGCAATTTTGAGGGAAGAGGCTGGTTGATTACATCCACTCCAGTACTCAACTGGTACTTATTTTATCAACTCCAAAAGGATGAAAGGTAAAGTTGGTCCTGACGAAATTTGAACTCAGAATGTAAAGACAGACAAAATGCCACTAAGCATTTTACTCAGAATGCTAACAATTCTGCCAGGTCACTGCAATAGTAGAGTTAATAATATTACTCCTAAGTCTTAAACATAGCACAAATATCTCACCAAAATTAAGAATTTTATGCCTAAATATTCCAGTCATCTTATCAGAGAAGTAAAACTATGTCAAAATTGTGTGTGTGTGTACAGATGAATGTGTATTTATGTATATCTTCTATCTTTTATTTGTTTCAGTCATAAGACTGCAGCCATGCTGGGGCACCCACATGAAGGGTTTAGTCAAACAAATTGAACTCAGTACTTATTTTTTTAAAGTCTGGTTCTTACTCCATCAGTTTGTTTTGCTGAATCACAAAGTTAAAGGGATGTACACAAACCAATCAGTGGTCAAGCAGTGGAGGGAACAAACACAAACACCAAAACATATTTAAACATATGACAGGTTTTCACATAGTTTCCATCTACCAAATTCACTCACGGCATTGGTCAACCTATGGCTATGATACAAGGTACTTACTCAAGATGCTGCGCAGTGGGACTGAACCCAAAACTACATGGTCGCAAAGCAAGCTCCTAAACCCCACAGGTGTGGCTACGTTTCCATGTCTTTACATTGACACCTCTTGAAAAAGAGCATTTCTGTGTTTATGCCCTGCTACTTTGCAGTTCAATAAATAAATATCCATAAGTAACTGACTAGAAAGTAAGCTGAGGTCAATAGGATTAACAAAAACTCGAGGCAGATTTTCTATAGTTGAAGCTCTACCTGTCACCAAACCTTACTTCTGTCTAAGTAAGGTAAAAATTTCTCCTTGGGGCCACTCTCAACTATTGCATGCCAAAACAAGAAAATGCAGACACTACTACCCCATATACATATATATTTATGTGAGTGTGTGTGTGTGTGTATATATATGTTGTGTGGAGGCGCAATGGACTCGTGGTCATAGGATCGTGGTTTCGATTCCCAGACCGGGCGTTGTGAGTGTTTATTGAGCGAAAATACCTAAAGCTCCACGAGGCTCCGGCAGGGGATGGTGGTGAACCCTGCTGTACTCTTTCACCACAACTTTCTCTCACTCTTTGTTTCTGTTGTACTTGTAATTCAAAGGGTCAGCTTTGTCACACTGTGTCACGTTGAATATCCCCGAGAACTACGTTAAGGGTACACGTGTCTGTGGAGTGCTCAGCCACTTGCACGTTAATTTCACGAGCAGGCTAATCCGTTGATTGGATCAACTGGAACCCTCAACGTCGTAAGCGACGGAGTGCCAACCAACACATATATATTGTAGAAATACACACACACACAACAAACTTCTTTTGGTCTTCCAAATCCACTCACAAAGCTTTATTCAGCCAAGGGCTATAACAGAACACAGTGTCATGCAATAGGATTGAACCCCAAACCACATGGTTAGGAGGTAAACTTCTTAACCACACAACTACGCCTATGCTAACTAACTCTGTCTCTGGTCAATAAAAGCAAAGTAATTTAACCAGGGGTATCTCTTTTACTTGTTTCAGTCATTTGACTGCGGCCATGCTGGAGGACAGCCTTTAGGCGAGAAAATCGACCCCAGGACTTATTCTTTATAAGCCTAGTACTTATTATATCGGTCTCTTTTTGCCGAACCGCTAAGTTACGGGGACGTAAACACACCAGCTTCGGTTGTCAAGCGATGGTGGGGGGACAAACAGACACACAAATACACATACATACATACACACACACACATACATATATATATATATATATATATATATATATATATATATATATATATATATATATATAGTTCAAAAACACAATAACAAAAAAACAAAAAAACAACAAAGTGAGGACGTGATATGGATAGTATTATTGGATAGTATTATATATATATATATATGAAGAAGAAGCTTCTCCGAATTATTACGCAGTGGAACCGAACTTTATTACACAACCATGTCGAGGAATAATAATTGAATATGTTTTTCGAGTATATGTTTTACAGCCTTCAATATCTAGATATCTGCTTATCATTTTATTGTTCAAAATTTGTCAGAAGTATATCACAGTTTAAGAAGTGGGGGGTCAGCAAATTTCTTTTTATCGAAAACATAAAATAAAAATCCACTTTCTTTATGTAAACATGAATGGAGCTGCGGTATTTTTTTGTTTTTTAAACTGTGGTCTTTGGCTAAAATAATTTATTCGTTGGCTTTTTTGCCACTATCGCACACTACATTCTCATCATATATTGTACTTTCATTACTGAATACTTTCGCATGTTGGTTACTTATTTTTAAATCACTAATGTTTATTGTTAAAGTTAAGTTAAAGAATATTTAATGTCAGATATTAACTTTAAAAATAATCAATCACAGCGGCAATATTTTAATAAATTTCTGATTGGTATCCAACCCACTACTTCAGATTCATCTCCGAAAATAATCACTTATTCATTCGTAAGTTAATCTTTCCGGTAAAGATTGTTTTTTAATTTTTTTTCCATCGCACATTATTAGCAACTAATAAATAAGAAACCGGCAATATTTCAATTACGCTTTGAAGAATGAAAGTATACAATAATAACGAAAGAACAATTTTATGGAATGTTAGTGTTGTTAACAATAAACTTGGCGGGGAATTTTGAAGTTCTTAAATTTGATAGTAATAATTTAAGAACTGGATTGTAAGGACGGGGCAACATCGAATACATACCTCTCCAAATGGTTGAAGAAAAATCCAATTAATTGAAATATAATGCCCCAGGACACAGACCAATGACAAAAGGAGTGACATTCGAAGAATGGTATCCACACCACATGCGAGACCATAAAATAGCAAAAGTGGTAAACAGGATAGTGGAAGCAATGAAAACCAACCAGTGGAACACAACAGACAGACTTTCAGGCACATTGTGATAAACACAGCTCGAACTATGTTCGATATATCAAGCAGAACAAATTAAAATGCATCAAGATGCATTAGGACATGTTAGTGTGAAATCAACACAAGTTGACCTGCAATGAAAACGAGGCGGTGACACGAAGTAACGAGAAAAGACTATCTTGTTGCGTGCTTCGCAGATATAGTTGTTAGCTCTCCATCAGATCAACACATTGCTGTATTAATAAGAAGGAAACGTTAGATAATGTAGTCCTAGTTATACTATGTTTTAAAAAAGATGGATATAGGGTCAGGACTAGAAAGCTTTTGGCACTGTCATGGTATTAGCTGTCAGAAGTGAAAGTAGAAAAATCTGACAAGGAACGTTACTGCTGGTTTGAGTTGATTCTTTGGCTACTGACAGCTAATACCATGACTGGCCGGAGCGAGCTATCTGTCTGTCTGTCTCTCTCTGTCTCTCTCTCTCTCTATCTATCTATCTATCTATCACTCGAAAGTTATTGGAACAAATTTGACACCTATATCCATGCGTTTGAAAACACACAGAGTATAAGGGTACTACTAAAGCAGAGTGGTCCCGAACGCGCAGTCGCGCGTCCGCGCTAGCTAGTCGTGAGTGGTCGATCCTATTATTTTTAAACTTCAAACTTCATTTGTTTTCTATTTTGATAAATTCTCTCTGTTGAAAATTATATTTTTATATTTTAAATAATTTGCAATTTCAGAAAATATATTTTTATATTAAATTTGCGTTTTCTAATTTGATAAATTCTACGGACACAGAGGTGAACGAGTGATAGATAGATAGATAGATAGATAGATATAGAGAGAGAGATAGTGAGATAGACAGACAGATAGATAGCTCCGGCTAGTCAGTAGCCAAAGAATCAACTCAAACCAGCAGTAACGTTCCTTGTCAGTTCTACTTTCAATTCTGACAGCTAATACCATGATAGTGCCAAGCTTTTAATTATAGATCTACTTCATCAAGCTAAACGTAAACAAAGTGTGTTTGTAAAGAAAAGGGATTTCCTGGAATTAAAGTACGGTATTTTTTGCAAGAAGTAAGAAGTATTTTGGCAGTCTGTCACCATCATCATCATCATCATCATCATCATCATCGTCAACAGCAGCAATTTACGTTCAGTTTTCCATGATGTCATGATTTGGGTAGGTCGTCACGTTCCAGGTCAGTTCTTATTTTGAGTTACTGACCTCCAAGACGAGTCGTTGACTATGTCATTTTTGGCAAAGTTTCTATAGCCGGATGCTCTCCTTATCAATCGTTTTACAGAGTGTAAAACTAAAGAAGTTGTCATCCCCAGCAAGACTAAAGAGTCCTGTTTGCTTCATGCTATTTCCGTTCGCTCCTTCTCCAGCACCAGAGGATTATAGCTTTCTTTGTAGTGTTATAGAGCAAAAACAGAGAGAGAGAGAGAGAGGTGATAGGAGTAGTGGAAATGATGAAAGTGAATGATCGGTGAGAAAGAGAGAGAAATTTGAGATAGAGTGATGGATAGCAATGACAATGGGTAATGGTTTGAGAGTGACGGTAATGGTTAGCAATATTGAACGAGTGATTGTAAGGGGATTTGAACACGGACGGATCCAATGCGATGGCATTGTTCGATAAACGGCCTTATCAGATAACCAGAGAAGACGGTCTGCGTACTCTTCTCTCCAGTTCACTGCTGCTGATTCTTCTTACATCAAATTTGTCTCGGTACACTTGTACTCTGTCTCTTTCACGGAATTTTCCCTCAACATCTACAGATTCAGCTATCAAAGCCATGGCATCTGTGTACAAATATTCCCATGGAAACCGGTTTCAAACTTCTTGATGGTGATGATGACGATGACGATGATAATGATGATGACAATGACGACGACGGTGGTGGTGGCGGCGGCGATGACGACTATTATAAACAAATAGATCGAGAGCTAAAATCTGAAATACACCAATCTGCTCGATAAAATTATTCGCCGAACTCTCGCCTTGCTAACAGCTCCTTTGTACATTGGTTGTACAACTCTCACAAGTCACTTTTTTTTAATCAGTTTTCTTGGCAACCACCACACTTCAGAACGTGAAATTCTGTCAAAAGCCTTTTCCAAGTGGTCAGTGAAAGCTATCTACAGAGGCTTCCTTGTAGTTAGTACTACTTTTGTATATGTGCCACAAAAAAGGTGTTTTGTGGTGGTATCCTGTCCTGACATAAATTTGAATTAGGTTTCTTGGCTAATACTTTTCTTAATTAGTTATATTTATGACTCTTTCAGTAACTTTATTACGTGATCCATTCCTTTTGTACCTTAGACTTTCTTTTCTCTTGAACATGTCTTGCCTTTGGAATAGTTGATGATGATCGGAATGAGTTGATTATGCACAGCTGTTTGGGCGCTATTGATTTGGCGCGGATGACAGAGCATTCAACTTGCTTTAGCGACAGTTCTTTGTGACGCTCGAGGTAAACAGGCGCGCAGCACATGTAGAAATATACACGTACAGATAGAAAGAAAAAGTGTGTGTGAGCGTCTCCAAAATTACCTCTATATCCCCAGGGCAGAACCGCCTCTCGGTGCTTGACATGAAGGACTTAGCAAAAGGCAATATATATATATATATATACACAGCAATAAGAAAATGAAGGGGATCAAGAGGTGGTATTCATCAACTTTAAGACATTATATTACGTCTTTATTTATTAAAAAAAAAATTATAATAATATACATACATGTATAACATATGCTTTACATATATAATATATAAAATATAAAAATACAAGTAATTATTAAAATATATAACGTAGAGCATAGAAAGTAGAATAATATCTTACAGCTGTTTCAACCAAGAGGCCATAGTACCCCACTTTACTTCCATCCTTCAGTGAACTGAAGTATTTGGTAGATAAGATTAAGGTACTTGAGAGTGCCTCTGGGCTTCGTCAGCGAGATTAGAAAGTTCATAAGGTTAAGTTATAGATATAAATACATACATATATACACACTTTTACATATACATAAATACTTATTTATACATTTATATGTATATGCATACAAAGGAACCAGTTATTATTATTATTAGGTGTATTATATTATTCTTATTAGATAAAGTAAAAACAGAGGAAAGTGAAATTATCAAAAGAGAAATAATAGTGGAATTTAAATAATCAATATATCTTAAGATTATTGAGGTTATGTAGGAATGAAAAGGTATATAAATGAGGAATGCATACACACACATACACATACACACACACACACACATATGTATATTTACGTACATACATACCCATAGGTACATACATATTTCCAGTGTTGAGAAGGGATGGTTACTGTAGTAGTTCGTATTTTTCTTTTTATATAATTATAATAATTATACACAAACACACACACACACATATATATATATATATATGCATATAAACATCCGATATGTTTTCTATTGAGGGCTTGGGGTAACGGTCCACAATAAGTGGGTTAGAGTTTATATTAATACCTGTGATATTAGTCGATACTAAAAGTAATAAATTTCCGGGTATTAATAAAGATACTTTATTATTTTCCGTTACTTTTTGTTTATCGTGTAACTGAAATCCTGCGGGAAGTGGGGAGGGGGTTTTGGTCAGTCCCGTAATCTAATTGGTCATCTATTGTTTTGAAAGGCCATGACTTTGTTATGGTTGGTTAATGGATAACCGATAACATGAACAACAAATTAGGCAAAAATACATATAAAAAATATATGTAAATAAAAACAAAAAAAAGGGTAAAATAACCTCCATTTATTACATTCAGTAGTGTAATTACCATGCAATGAAAAAACACTTGTGTATTAATAATTGGGTATTCACACACAGCCTCAACTCCTTTCACATACAGACTCTTCCAATTGTGTATTCAAAGAACTGGTATAAATGCTCACGTGTTATTGACTCTCTTTCTATCTGCTGTAATAACTCACATACACATACATGTATCACTCACATACATACTTTTCTTTGTACGACGGCCTGTCTTTGATTATGTTCTTATATGTCGCATTCACACTCTCACATACACATACATCTTTAACGCCATAATAAATGTCTCTGTTATTCATCTTATACGGTTGTGGTCTTTCATTACTGGTCATCTATGTTATCGTAGTATAACATATTTTATGTATATCATCTTTGATATAATATTTTGTGTTCGACCGTGTGACACGTTTAAATAAAAAGGAGTCCTCTGTTTTTCCATTCGTCACCATATCTCCTTTTTGAGTTCGCACGGTCGTTCTTACAGATATTATCCCTTAGTTGGTTGGATACACAACCTCTAACTCTCTTGGAATTATATATATATATATATATATATATATATATAGAGAGAGAGAGAGAGAGATAGATAGATAGATAGATAGATAAATAGATAGATAGATAGATAGATACGCACTATATCTGACACCTTTTTCTCCTTTCCTGACATTTCGGTCAGCATTCATCACTCTACTCTCACCACCTCCATCCACTACAAACACAAAGACTCACACCCATGCCTCAACTTCTCCTCCCACCCTAAACACACCAAGCTTTCCATCCCCTATTCCCAATTCCTCCGTCTACGCAGGCTCTGTAGTGACGACCATGACTTTGAGACTCAGTCGCAACTCATGGCTCACCATTTCACCCTACGTGGATATCCCCTCACCACTATCCACACCGCCCTTGCCAGAGCACGTTCCATGGACCGTGCATCTGCTCTCCCCCCCCCCCCCCCGAACTCACCCCGCCGTCTCCCGTTCCCCCTCCTTCATCGTTACCCTCCCTCGTAACCCCACCCACCCCTACACATTCCAAACCCACCTTCCCATCCCTTACACCCACTCCCATATACCCCACCCTCTGCCTACCCACATACCCCATCTCTACCTTCACCCTCAGCCTGATCCACCCTTGATTTCCCCACTCTCACCTCCCCACCACCCAACACCATCACACCACACACCACCATATCACACAACACCACATCACATCACATCACACCATCACGCAGGTTCAATGAGAAGCAGACAAAATAAATTGCCCCAGGAAGGATTGCAATCTCTGAATCAAAATCAATGTGCGAGTTGGGCATTGACATGAGTAATGATGTATCTTTCCAGGTGCATATTAGAAAGTTGGCAATAAAATGCAGACAGCTGGCCGGATGGATCCTTAGAACATTCAGAACGAGAGAACAGGATACCATGATTGTCTTCTGGAGGACACTTGTCCTCAGCCGTTTAGATTACTGCTCCTAACTATCGTCATCACAGTGTAAAGTTAACGGAACTCGAAGCTACACGAAGAAGATCGTCTCAATGTAACATACCTGCTAATGGGAGAAAAAATTAAGACTCTACTCACTAGAACGAAAGTGGAAAGATTTGGAGTGATGCACATCTGAAAAATCCAAGAACTTGTAGCAAACTTTTGCATTGTAAGTTACACGAACAGCAGAACGGGGCGCCACTGCATAGTACCAAAATCCCCAATATTGCCATCAGGCTACAGGACCAGATACTGCAACAGCTTGGGTTTCAAGGGCCCACACGCCTTGAATATTCTTCCACAAATTCCGAGAGACCTACATGCGGTGAATGTAAGTGTCTTCAAAGCAAAACTGGATCTCCTCCAGTCAAGAGTTCCGGTTGAACCTACCACGCGATAAGAAACTCAAATGAGAGCAGCAATATCAAACTCACTCATTCACCAAATTCCACATATCAGAGGAGGTTAGAGAAAGCGTAGCAAAGCTAACGGCGGTGCCCCAGTATGGCTGCAGCTCTCGAGCTGAAACTAGTAAAAACAATTACATATACATACAAGAGCGCACGCAAACGCACACGCAGACACACACAGACGCACAAACACATGCATGCATGTATGTATGTATGTATTTATGTATGTTTGTCTGCATGTGTATGTATATATGTATTAATGTACGTGCGTATATACGTACGTATATGTATGTGTATATATATATATATATATATATATATATATATATATATATATATATATATATATATAGTTAATCTTCAAGTTTAGGAGGGTAAAAAAAGTAAATAAAAATATTCAAGGGAAATAACTGAACGACTTACCATTATTATCCGTTTTCTTTTAGCTGTTTATAAATAAATCACACACGTGCTTTTTTTTTTCTAAAACACCATGCGACGGAATTTTTTCTTATAAAAGTTTAAAATGTTTTTTTCTTTTTCCAAAACGGAAACGAAATGGTTTGCAGAAGTACCCGACGGAACGGAGTCAAAAACAACAGGCAGAAAAGAAACAATTGTGCATGGAGAGAACTTTGTCGATGGAAATGATAATGAAATTCAACAGATAAATTTCTAGGACTGCATGCTGATCTCAATGAGATCGTGTTCATTAAAAATAGATATTTATTAATGAAAATTTCTACGGTTATGCTCCAGATGTTTGAATATATTGCACTGTAGAAAATTTCATTAAAATATATCTATTTTCAATGAACACGACTTCGCCGAGTGAAGGTCAGCATGCAGTTCTAGAAATTCACCTACTCAACATTATACACTTCAGAAATGGCAGCCAAAAAATAAACAAATGTTTTTTTCTTTGGGGATTGAATTCCGCCATAGAAATTCATATAGATAAGATGAGATTGAGGATTTCGTTTTCAGCAACAATAAGATGTTGTGCAGCCGGTCTTCCACGAGGCATTTTCGATTTCTCATAAGAAACTATGATATTCAGTCACGTGTGTGATTTATTTATAAACAGAGTAGTACGGAGAATACTGGTAAGACGTTCAGTTACTTCCCTTGAATTTCTTTTTTTCCCCCCTAAACTTGAAGATTACCTATATATATATATATATATATATATATATATATATATACATATGTATATATATATACATATGATTTCCCCCTTACATTAGAAATTCCCATTATTGATTGTAGAGCCTTCTATGTAATCGCGTGTGCGCGTGTTTAAAAGCTTAATATTATCATCTTGCTGCCTATCTTCAAATTAAATCATGGAAAGGTTTAACCTTAACTAATAATCTCCATCGGGTTTAACCAAAAAATTGCAATCAAATAGATGGTAGTTCGTCAATTACAAGTACCATCAACAACCAATAATTCCATTTGGTTGATTGTAAGTTGTAATAAGATCGAAGTACGAATTAATTCAAGAAGATAATCTTTGTTATGCAGGCAGCTCAGTATTAAAAGGTGTGATGATATTGTTTTGGTCTAAATATTGAAGCATACACAAGAGACTATAGCAGTAAGCGGGGTGGGGGGGCTTTTATTATGATATGGATGGGAATATTGCTGAAGCAGTCTTTAATTAAATCAATAGCAATGATGAGAGAGTGAAAAAGTTAGTCTTAAAATATCAGTTTCCTAACTGACAAAGAAGATACTTTCAACCTGGACAAACGTCACGTTCTACATAATGTTAGAAACCGAGGCTATTCAGAGAATGTTAAGAGAGCTCCAATAGTTTCCTTGTGTAATTTTATTTCGTTAAATGATAAGATGGATGTGTTGCGTCAAATACATGAATGGATTCTTTCCTAAAACTCTTCTTTGACATCCTCTTCCGTTTTCTTTAGGCGTGTCTCCTAGACACTAGTGAATTCAGTTTCACCATTGGTTGCTGCCATTTGGAAGTTGGTAGTTCTCTTAAAACTAATATAATATCCGGTTAGACCGTCATTAACTTGGAAAATGGATGTCGTTTGCAATGCTCCTCCAAACTTGATTTTTATAGTTCAAAGGAGTGGACAGCTGCACTCAAAACACATCCAATAAAAATCAACCTTTTGAGTTTATCTGTATCCTTGAAACTTGTTATTTATTTTTTTATAGGAAATAACCACCATATGCAAATGTATATGTATGTATGCATTCGTGTGTGTGTTTGTGTGTTATCTTTTACTTTTAATTATTTGATATCCTCTTGTAAGGAAGAAATTGGTTTCTGACAAAGATACAATGCTCTACCATTGGGATGCTGATAACAAAAACTGTCACATTTTAAATTTGAGTAAAGTTTTGAATAATTTTACTGTTCCACCTACAGATTATATTTGCAATGTGTGAATGTGCGAATTAATATCTTTTTCCGCAATTTCCGATTGGTAAGATTAGCCAATTGGTAAGATCTGCTGTGATGGATATATAATACTATATATTTCGGATAATACACACACACACACACACACACACACACACACACACACACACACACACACATAAAATTCAATACACAACCAAAAGAGCTACTAATAGTTTCATGCTATAATACTTGAACAGGCATATTAATAAAATACGCTATGTATCTTAAGGCAATCTTTATATATATATATATATATATATATATATATATATATATATATATATACTAGACTAGACTAGACTAGACTACCCCGTTGGGGCACCTGGAAAGTCTGAGTTTCCCAGCAGAGTTTTATTTCGTGGGGTTTTTTCCTTTACCGGGTTATTTCACATGCTTTCGGCGAATGTGACACCGAAATAGCGAAATCACGCGTAAACGGCTCCTTTCCCCAGAAAAGGAAGGATTTGGCTGCTATTTCTTGTACACCCTGCTACCATGTAACAGGTATTTCGGGTCCTTCATCGCAAGTAGCTGATACGTGGGATCAGGGCATGCTAGAAATCGCAGCCAAATCTTTGGAGCTGCGATACGTTGAATGCACTCGAAAAATGTTTTGTAATGGTATTCCTTTTAGGGCGATCTTTCGCTTTGACTCTAAGAACTGTCATCCGCATCAGCTGGTTTTGTTCGTTTATTTCTGTAAATTTTTTTTTTTATTTACTTTTGCTTTAAAGTGAAAAGGAGGAGAAAGTGAAAGATGTATGAACGTGTATATGAAATGAACGTTTGTATGTGTGAGAGAGAGATAGATAGGGAGAGAGAGAGTATGACTTATACATACATGAGAGCACACACGTTCAATCACTCACTCTCTCTCATACACACATGCACACGTACATACAAAAAAGATGTACGCATATGTATTGATGTATGTACGGATACATGATAACACACCCCTTCGCGCACTCTCTCTTTCCCTCTCTTTCTCTCTCTCTCTCTCTCCCTCTCTCTTTCTCACACACGCGTCCATTTCATATACACGTACATACATCTTTCACTTTCTCCTCTCTTTCACTTTCTCCTCTCTTTCACTTTCTCCTCTCTTTCACTTTCTCCTCTCTTTCACTTTAAAACAAAAGTAAATAAATAAATAAAATGTTACGGAAATTAACGAACTCCGGATGATAAGCGAAAGATCGCCACTCGAAAATAATTTTTAAAACATTAAAATATTGTCTGTTTAAAGAAATCTAAGGTATAAATACTTACTGGGCGAAAGTAAAGAATACGTACACTCAGTGTTTAGGGCTAGGGTTAGGGTTTAGAGTTAGTGTTAGGATTAGGATTTAGGGTTATGGTTTAGGGTTTGGATTAGGGTTAGGGTTAGGATTAGAGTTTTGTTACGCCGAAAACGGGTAGTGTACGTATTCTTTACCTCCGCCACTTACTGTACAATCAACTTACATTTTTAAAATTACATTCAGTTAAACATATTTTTAAATGATTAAAATATTGTGTACGTCAAAAAGTCGACTTTTTTCCTTAGAGAACACGAGGACTATGTGTGTGTATATGTCACAGATAGCGGACGTGTATTTGTGCTGATTGACATGCCATGACGTTCATTATATGTGTGTGTATTATTCTGTATGTATGTTGACGTCATGGATGCGATATATATATATATATTTTTTTTTTCGTCAAGAAATAATGAACAAAAATTGTGTTTAATCATTTTCCTTAATAAATAGAGTCCCAAATATCACAAAAATTTGTACTGCATTACTGAGATATTTGGAGTACACACAAATATCTTTAGAGTTTTAGTATTATCAAGATGTATATCGTTTGTAAAGAACATTAACCCGAAAGAAGAAGCACACTCTAAGATGTAGAGCAATATATATTAAAAATGGGAAGGCCAGTTTATGGGATTACCTTAAGTTTCCTTTTATGTACGGGAAACCTAAGGTAATCCCATAAACCAGTCTTCACCATTTTTAATATATATATATATACTATTAAAAATGAACTTCAATCTTGTTTGTTTGCTTTGAATGTTACACAGCCAAACTGGCGCATAAGGGGAAAATACTTTGAAAGTAAAGTACCCCTGAAATGTGAAAGCGAGTTTCGCATAAATCAGACCACTGGTTCTTGAGATATGCGGTGGGGTGCCTAATGGGAAAATACTCCGAAAGTAACTTGACCCTGGAAGGGAAGAAACTCTAACCTTTCGATTAGACACGTTATATGTGTGCATATGTCACAGACAGCGGACGTGTGTTTGTGTTGATTGACACGCCATGACATTCATTATATGTGTGTGTATTCTGTATGTGTGTTGACGTCATGGATGCGATGTTTTTTAGTGACTTTAACTTGCCAGCGAAAAAATACGAGTTGTTTTTACAGTAAATGTTTCTATTTTCGCTTTTGTTAAACACAGTATTTTAATCATTTAGAAATATTTTAAAGTGAATGTGATTTCAAAAATGTAAGTTGTTTGTACAGTAAGTATTTATATTTTAGCTTTCTTTAAACAGACAATATTTTAATTTTTTAAAAATTATTTTCAAGTGAATACCATTATAAACATTTTTTTTTTTGCATATTTAAAAAATATTTTTAATTGAAAATGACTTTTAAAATACAGTAAATATTCTTAAAAGACCCGTTTGTAACCTCGGTGTGAAATAATTTTTTTCTATAGGTTTTTTCAAGTGTGTTCAACGTATCTCACCTCCAAAGATTTGGCTGCTATTTCTAGCATACCCTGCTACCACGTAACAATTACTTAAGATAAAGGGCCCAAAATAGCTGTTACGTGGTAGCAGGTCGTGCAAGAAATAACAGCCAAATCTTTCCTTCTCTGGGAAAGGAGCCGTTTGCGCGTGATTTCAATGTTACATTCGTTGAAAGCTTGCAAAATAACCTGGTAAAGAAAAAACCCACAAGACAAAACTCCGTTGGTGGGAAACTCAGAGTTTCCCGGGAAATCCCGAGGTCCTCAACACCCCTCCCCCTTTCTTTTTCGGAAGAAAGTAGTTTGCGCCGGGTTTGGAAGTGAGATACGTTGAATGCACTCGAAAAATCCCGTAGAAAAAATTATTTCACTCTGAAGTACGAACGGGTCCTTTACGAAATATTTATCCAAGATCGATGAAACTGATAAAGCAAGGGCTGAGAGTCTGGTGAGACAGAGGGGAAGAGACAGAAGCAGGAGAGATCAGGAATCGGATGCTCATGTGAGTACAAACGGAATAAAACAAGTTTTGCGAAAATCGGACCACGGGTTACCGAGGTATGCGGTTTTTTTCGGGTATCTTTATAAATAACCAAACCGGCGTACAATGGGGAAAATGTATCAGTGAAGGGAGAGAAGAAAATAGTAGTTTAGTGAAGGAGAAGTAGTGAGAGTAATAGCCCTGACTGAGAGAGAGTGAGAGAAAGTAATAGTAATAGAGAAAGGAAGGGGTGAAAAAAATCAGCGTTTCAACTCAGTGTGAGTATATGTGTGAGTATGTAAAAGGGAGGTATGTGAATGTGTGTGAGTATGTGTGTGTGTGTGTGTGTGTGTGCAATGGAAATGGGATGGTGAATGTTCAACGCTGAAAAGAAAAGTTAAACTGCTTTCAACTCTGTTTGAGTATATGTGTGTGCATGTACAAGGGAAGAATGTGAATGTTTGTATGTGTGATTATTATGTACCTTATTCATATATAAAATACTACAATTAGCCGTTATTTTTGACGGCCCAAGGTTAGCTAGTATATTTATACATTCCATCCATGGATCATTATTATTATCACTATATTTATTCTACGTTATATCGGCACAGCTTGATACGATCCCATAAAACTGTTGTTGGAAGTTGGAATCGCTAGGCCGTAGCTGACATGAAAGCATAGGAGCTTTTATGTCCGTACTCAAAAACATTTCTCGTTAACGAACTTAAAGGTGTTATAGAGTGAGAAAGAGAGAGGTATGTATATCAGAGGGAATATGATAGCGGTGAGAGTAGAGGAAAGGGAATGTTAGGCATATAATCACACACAGCAACCACCTACATAAACGTACCTGATTTACTGAGAACAATAGTTACTAAAATGGTGTCGCTGATATCATCTTCAGGATATGAAAATGATTTTGCTTCTGTGCTACTATTTTGGGTCGAATTTATGTCGACTTTACCGCCAAAGATTTTGTGATGGGTATTAGGTGATCAAAGGGGAAAACTATTCGTTCTTACTTTAACATTTAGGAAAGTGGGTTATACATCATTAGATGTACACCTGACTTTCCTATATTAAATTAGAAGTGAACAGAACGCAGAACTCCAAACTGATCAACAACAATATTTATTTATGGTGGAAAATATATAGCCTGAATGTAGATGTACTGTCCCTAGAGATGAATCGTTGGAGAGACAACTTCCTTCTTTCACACTCAATGAGAGCTTGTTTTAGACCGTCTTGCTTGTTCGCTGTCTGGCGTGGTAAGAGTGAGAATAGAAGCGGGAACGCTTGGATGTCGAAATCCACGCATGCGTGGTTAAAGATGGAGTAATGGCGACTATGCCTTTTTGGCGCCATATGACGTCACTACAAACAGTAGGAAATAGAGATACCATGTTACACCACAAAAGGAATAAAAACAGCTTTACGACAAGTTGAGAACATTCCCCCGCTAGTTCAATGCTCATCCAATTGACACTCGCTGGTGACACCTGCTTCTTCCTTACCTCACCTGCTATCTCATCTCATAACATCATATGTCCCTCTGGTCCCACGATCATTCCATGCACAAGGCACGCTTCCCCTCCTCTACATATACATACCAAAAAAAAAAAAATCTACATCAACTGAATAACGATAAAAAGATTTCAACGTACACCCTCTCCCTAATTATATCTATGTACATAATCTACAAGTGATAGCCTAACCTCGTATTCCTTACATCATCTCATTGTCGCTCGTACAGCAGGGTGGATGTTGCTCCCTCAGTAATCTTCGCAGAATTGCAGAGTTGGCCTCGAAATCATTTTTTTTTTTTTGCTGATTTCCTGCACTTCCCTTACTGAAATGACTAGTTCTGTCTGTTTTGGACAAACTACTGTTTGTTTCAGTTCTTGCAACCATTCAGCAACCTTCTTGTGCTCTTTGTCTTTGCTTCAGAGGTCACTCCAAAACCATTGACTTTCATTGTTATCTGGTATCACCTTTTCATCTGTACACTCTCCATTTATTTCTTTATAGAATCTCTTCTGATCTACTCTGAATAACCTATTCTGGTGGTAACCCTTCATATCTTACCATCTTTGCTTTCCTTGCAACGAGGCGCTGTTTCAGTTCTTCTATTACCACTTTCAGGCCCTTTCTTTCAATATTATACTTCCTTTTCAGCGCCCTGTATTTTTGTTCGCTTTTAAGCTCCTCTTTCTCTTCTCGGTCTAACACAGAAATTTCCTTCGATAGCATATCTAACACTGCCTGTATTCATTTTTTCCACCATGGGTCTTTTCTTTTGTCACTCCCATTACATTTCTTTTTCTTGACATCAACACCCTCATTTTCTGCTGCAACAATACTTGCTGCCTTGATTAAATTATTTATTATTATTATTATTATTATTATTATTATTATTATTATTATTATTATTATGTATATACTTTTGTTTTGTATTTGTACAAGTTGACTCCAAGTCTCACACTGAGACCTCAAGAGACAAATTAGAAGTTCAAATTGGTGTGACTTTTCGACTTTTAAACCTCTGCAACTTTTTTCTCCAATTTTTTTTTCTCAACATCATACCTGCAAATCAATGAGACTGGAAAGCTACATTATTATAGCCAATTTTCAGATTTATTACTTCCTTTTAAAAAAATGCATATTTTGCGAATGGAAAAAAAAACAAACTAGCTCCTAACTTCTTAACAGTGAACTGTATAGAAACTATCACTTTATTGAATTTCTTTGCAACTTCGAAATGGGGAAATATATATATATATATATATATACACATAACTCTTGGTGATAACAAATTGTTATTGTATCTTATTGTATATTGTTTTCTCTATACTTCCTCCTATTGCTTGAAGCTTACAAACTTCCTACATTCGGATCCCTGGATCATATTTATATATCTATTAATCTTGTTTATATTAATAGTTATTGCCAAGCTAACATTGCAGACCAGAAAAATAAGACGTTGATTAGCTCCAAGAGGAAGCGGCTGACCTCCCCTGTTCGAAGGTTATAATGGACACAGGTTCGTGTGTCACATAGCTAGCTAGAGGCGATGGCCTCTTCGAGCTAATCAACGGAAGCATTAGTCCTTATTTTTCTGGACTGCCATGTTAGCTTGGCAATAACTGTCAATATCCAGTACCGCTGCCGTAGTCTCCTTTAGAGAGACTTAGAAATATTAATATTTCTATTTTTGAAACTATATTAATATTTCTATTTTTGAAACTATATTAATATTTCTAATCTTGTTTATATATCTATTATTCTTAAACAAGAATATTGTTGATGATTACGAAGTATCGGCTTGTTAAGCCACCATCATCCATGAGGATGTATGTGTGCGTGTATTAGTATAAATCAAGACCCCCTACTAAATGTCATTTCAGTACTTCAGGCAACACTAAATTCAGTCACATTTATATTCAACCATGGTGATGAGTTTTCAAGTAAGATAACTCTAAACAACTTTCGTTGATGTCAGTTTTATTCGAGATTAGATACGATTTCGTAGCTTGTGTTCGCCGATGATTAAAAAGAAGAATGGAATAAAAATTTTCCAACTTGGAGATGTGGATGTCATTAAATTTTAACTTAAGCATTGGTTTGCTCTTTAAGGCAAGACTTCCTTTCGTACCCTCCACCCGCTTTATTTCTTATTAAAAATTTTTTTTTTAATAGAAACCCCCGTTTTCGGGTACGGAGATTACGAATCTGAAAAAAAAATTGGCAAAAATCGGCATTTCAAAATTTCATCACCCCCACCCCACCCCACATACACACAATATATACATACACGCATGCACACACATACACATACGCAACACATACACACACACGCATATGAACGCACACATACATAACACTCACAATCCCACGCATACACGCATACACACCCGCGCAAAAAAACGCACCTATACCCATACAAACCCCTCGTTCACACATACATGCACAAACACACAAATCCACACACACATGTACCCACGCAGATGAACCCACACATACCTCCCATACACACACAGCACACACTCATACATAGACGCACACAATTATACATACATGTACACACACACGCACGTACAAGCACACACACAAAGTAAAGTATAATTACTCCACAGACACAACCTCACGCGCGCACACACAAACCCACACGTACACACATCCATACATACCCACACGTACACACACATACATACACACGCGCACTGGAAACAAAACACATACTTCAAACTACCAATACCTTTCTACTGACCATTCTCCTACGCACATGTGTAGGTAGACACACAACAGACAGCCATGACCTTAACGATATTATGTTCAACCACACACATACATAAGCAGCCACAACTACATACACACACACCTCCTTCTCTTGCACTCTCCTGTCTTTGAAAAGAACTTTTTCTCCACCCTTTCCTTTCCAGTCGTTCCAATATGTGACCGTCTGTGCATCGTTTGTGATTTTCTTTCCCTATATTTCTGACGAAGATCTCCGATCGAAACGTTAAATCCTCTTTCTTTTCTTTCCTATCCTGAGCGTCCAATAACACTGTACTTATTCCACGTCCTCGCGTTGTTTTTTCGTGATTTTTCTTGCTTCTTCATGTTGAAATTGACTATATATATATAAAACATTAGCGGTTCGGCAAAAGGAACCGATAGAATAAGTACTAGGCTTACAAAGAATAAGTTCTGGGGGTCGATTTGTTCGACTAAAGGCAGTGCTCCAGCATGGCCACAGTCAAATGACTGAAACAAATAAAAGAATGGTGGAAAATTGATTTCCTACCATATCTTATAATGATAATGATGAGAAAGTCATAAAAATTAAGAATTTCTATTAAAAAAAACTTCATTTCTGTATTACGTATATTCATATCCCCAGGTTCGGCAAATTTCATAGTGTTAGGCAATGTAGGCTTTAACGTTAGATAAATTGGGACATGAATATACATAATACAGAAATGAAGTTTTTTAAAATAGAAATGAATTTTTATGACTTTCTCATCATTATTATTATAAGACATGGTCGGTAATTAACTTCCTACCACGTGTAATATTAAAGAAAAATTTAATGGGAGTGGGGTACAAAACGAAGTCTTTCCCACACACGCTTGTCACATTCAATTCAAATTGTCTTTATTCATAACACAGTATTGTTGTGGAAGATGACGTTTAGAAATTTCTTATCTATTAACTAATAAAAAAGGTTGCTGGATTACTACAGGATGTAAGGCAAACAAACGTTTCGCTTCGGAAGACAGGAGTAAAGGAATTGTGAAAAGTTGTGAATAAAATTAGAGGGACAGTTCTGACAGGTGATGACAGCATTCTAAAAAATTTCCTCCATCAGGAATGAGCCTGGCTAAAACAACAAACGGAGTATACATTGGTCATATCGTCACAGACTAATTCTTGTAAGATTAGATGTTTACATAACGTCAGAAGTTGTTTTTTTTAATCTATTCTTGGTGGCCACGAAATGATAATAATGGTTTCAAATTTTGGCACCAAGGCCAGCTATTTTGGGGGAGGGCGTAATTCGAATACATCAACCCCAGTTCTCGACTGGTACTTATTTTATCAATTTCGAAAGGATGGAAGGCAAAGTCGAGCTCGGCGTTATTTGAACTCAGCACATAAAGACGAACGAAATGCCTCTAAGTATTTTATTAGACGTAGTAACGATTCTGCTAGCTCGCACTTTTTTTTCAAAATGCTTTCTACTATAGGCACATGCCTGAAATTTAGGGGAGGAGATAGTCGTTCGTCTCGACTCCAGAACTTGACTGGTACTTATTTTTTCAAATCTGAAAGGATTACAGGAAACTGTAACCTCGGTGAGGATTGAACTCAGAACGAAAAGCCGGAAGAATGTGGCAGATAGATAGATAGAAAGATAAAGAGAGAGAGAGAGATTCTTAAAAGCACACGTTTCATAGAAGTCCATGCCACTTCCGGTGAAAACAGTGACAATGGTGGTACACAACTGGATATTTTATAATGTGTATCTTTTACTAAACATGATTTTACTGGGACAGGCTAAAGATTCAGGATCTTCCGCTGATGATTTCAAGAATAATGAAGAAAAAAATATTGCTACTTGTATCCTTGAATGTTTAGTTCGTGTAATTTTTAACAGAATTTTGTTTATAAGCAGCATGCTTCGTGTTAAGTCACGAAGAAATAGTTAAGTGTCGGTTAACGTGTTGTGATGTTTAGTTATGTCCCCCTTCGCAATTTAAATGCCGCCTGGAAAAAAAACATTGCTTTACGAGATAAATAAACACCAGGGATGTTATTGAAATGTGCTCGGCAATATTTTATGTTCTTATTAGAAATTAGTAACACGTAATGGGATAAATTCTGATTATATCTAATATGAAATCATTAACTTTGTTATCCGAGTTCACAAATAATTTTATTCGGTTAATTCGCTTCGTTTATCTTACCGGTTTATATATAAATATAATGTTTCTCTTATCTTTGATGTTGTTTAGCCTCAAACTAACCCTGATCGAGTCAACCGATGAGTAAATGTATTTCTGCTATGACCATAATGGCTTTTTAAGTGTATAAGGACGGTGATCCGTAAGTTTATCTACGTTCACACTGGAAAGTATAATTGGAGAGAAATTGGCTGCTATTTCTAAAAATTAGAAAGACCTGTATGAGGCTTCTTCCGTTCTATTTTGTCTTAGTCTCTCTGCTGTGTTAAGCAATCACTTGTGTTATTTCGTTTAGTATTATTTATGGTATTCCTTCGTTACTAGCAACAAACTTATCAATCACATATGATCTTGTTCGTTAATTTCCGTAAAATTTTTTATTTCTTTACTCTTCGAGAAAGTGAAAAATGTATGTACGTGTTTATGAAATGGACGTGAGTGGCTGAAAGAGAGAGTGAAAGTGTGTTGTCATGTATATATTTTTTTGCATGTATGTGTAAGTGGCACTCTCTCTCTCTCTCTCTCTCTCACACTCTCTCTCTCACACTCTCTCTCTCTTACTCTCTCTCTCTGCACGGCACCGTGGGCAAGCGTCTCCTATAACCCTGGAGTGACCAATGTGTAGTGAGTGAATTTCGTAGACGGAAACTGAGGAATCCTGTCATGCATGTGTGTGTCTTTATGTTCGTCTCCCACAAACCGACGTCGGTTTGTTTATATTCTCGTAACTTAGCACTTCATCGAAAATTGACCGATAAAATAAGTACCAGACTTTAAAAAACAAACAAAAAATACATATTAGGCTCGATTTGTTCGAGTACAGCCAGGCTGCTGTTCAGTTATTGAAACGAGTAAAAGATATTTAGTGTATCTTAAACCTAGATTTTAGATATATTGACTTATTGTCCTTAATTGTTAATTTAATTATGACTATCATCAATATGTTGGTTTCAAATTTTGGCAGAAGACCTACAGTTTTGGGAAGAAGGATTCAACTGATTATATCCACTAGTACTTATTTTATCGACCTTGAAAGGATGAAAGGCAAAGTAGATCTCAGCAGAATTTGAATTCAGAATGTGAAGGTGGACAAAATGCCGCTAAGCATTTTGTCCAGTGTGGTAATAATTCTGCAAGCTCACTGCCTTACTATCATCAATATATTGGTTCCAAATTTTGGCAGAAGGCCAGCGATGTCGGGGTGAGGGATAAGTCAGTACTCAATTGGTACTTATTTTATCGACCCCAAAAAGATGAAAGGCAAGTTGAACTTGGCAGCTTTTGAACTCAGAACGTTAAGATGGATGAAATACCACTAAGCATTTTGTCCTGCATGTTAATGAATCTGCCAATTCTCCCCCT
Organism: Octopus bimaculoides; assembly: GCF_046866305.1. Lineage (NCBI taxonomy): Eukaryota > Metazoa > Mollusca > Cephalopoda > Octopoda > Octopodidae > Octopus > Octopus bimaculoides. Next base: position 54,448,990 of record NC_142938.1, on the reverse strand, counting down.
TACTATCATCAATATATTAACATCCGTTCTCTTGTTCTATCAAAGGTTGGATGATTGTCTTATGTGACCACATGTGTTGGTCTTGTTGCAGCGTCTCATAAGAAAAGACCAGCATCTGAAATTGACCCTATTTGGATCCCCCCACCTCATCTGCTACGGATACTTTCCATTAATTGCTATTAACTTCAAATGTTCATAGTGAATGTATCTTTGATATGGGTACTCTGTTGGTTATGACAACAAGGATGTCAGTTGATCCGATCAACTGAACGGCCTGCTCATGAAATTAACATGCATGTGGGCTGAGCACTCTACAAACATGCATGCCCTTAACATAGTTCTTAGGGAGATTCAGTATGACACAGAATATGACATGGCTGGCCCTTTGAAATACAGGCACTTACTACATATTTTCGCCAGCTAAGTGGACTGGAGCAACATGAAATAAAGTACCTTGCTCAAAGATACAGTGCTCTGCTGGGAATCGAACTCACAACCTTAATGTCATGGGCTGAATATCCAAACCACTACGCTTTGCACCTCCATGTATCTTTTATGCTGACATTTGCTCTACCTTTTAAGTTAACATAACCAAAGGATCGTATCTAACTTAGTTTTCACATAATTTCGACATCCATTACCCTTGTATTATTACTGTGTATTTTAAGGTGGCAATCTAGCAGAATTGTTAGCATGCCAGGTGAAATGCTTAGTGGCATTTCATCTGTCTTCACATTCTGAGTTCAAATGCTGCCAAGGTCGATAAAATAAGTACCAGCTGTGTACTGGGGTTGATGTAATTGATAATCCCCTTCCCTAAATTTCAGGCCTTGTGCCTATATATATATCTCCTTTGCACATGTTTCATGCAGGTTACCTTTTTACACAGTTGTCTGCTATACACCTCTAACTCCTCCTTTTTGCTAAAAGCTTAAATTAGAATGTCTCTAAATTTCTCAATTTGCTGGGTCTTCAGGTTTTTATATTTTTCTTTTCCAGACTGGCTACTGGCTTGTTTTTCTGAGTTGTTCCAGCTCTAAGTCTGAAGTCACTAACCTCTAACTTATGTCATGTACATTCTTCACTTGGAGAAGACTTTGCATTTACAAGTGTCTGTCTATCCTGATTTCTTGTGAGAATGTAGCCAATCTGGCTTGTGTGCCTACTAGATTGGTAGATGATTAGGTGGCTGGTTGGTTTCTTGAAATTAATGTTGCAGATTATCAAATCATTCACATCACAGAACACCAGTAGCCTTACTCCCTTCTCATTTCTTGAGCTAAAGCTGTAACCTCAATATACACCATGAAATCCATTGGAGTGATGCTTAATGTGTCTGTTGAAGTCATGAGCCACAATAAGAACATTACTATCATTCATCATTGAGGTAGACTGCAAAAGGACCTTATAAAATTGGTCCTTTTGATCATCAGCCAGCTCAGGATGTGGAACACACACATGAACAGTTCAGTAGGATCTGATGGATTGGAAGACCATGTCTTTAACATGCACCAGCGCTTGTGGAGCTTCCTTATTATCTACCTCACAAGAGAGGAGGAGAATAGGAGAGAGAGTGGTGACATTTGGTGAGGTCTTGAAAAGTTAATGTGTGATGGGAGGAATGGGTTTAGTGCTTTGAGAAGGTAGATACTAGACTGACAGTGTTAGGGAAAAGAAAAGAGTAGAATGAGATAGTCACAGAGTGAAGAGGCTGGTAGAGTGGTTTGAGCAGCAGGTGATTCAGTGCTACTATAAATTATATGTGGGTGGATAAAGTGTTGTAGAAAAGAGACATGACAATGATGAGACCAGAGCATATCCTCAAGGAACAGCCCAAAAATGTAAAGAAAAAGAAAGTATGATGACAGATAAATTAGGAAGGGTAGGTAAAGATTTGCTTGAGTGGTTCTGAAGAACAAAGGAAGGGGATATTCAGTCTGCACAGATTGTTTTTCTGTCAGTGATGGTGGGCATAGTATGCAGTGGGTAGGAGAAGAGATGGAGAGATGCAAGGGGATAGGTAAGTGGTTGTACACTCACTACCCACTATTCTAATCAGCGTTTTGCCTAGCTTGCACAAGGGTTTATGTCTTCTGCAGCACTGTGTTTGCCTGCTGATACAGCCCCTGTCCTCTTCATCAGGTTTAGTATTTTGAGATCATTTTTCACCACATTATTGTAAAGTATCCCCAGTTTCCTTCTTCCACATGTACTATTCACATTAAGTGCTTGGCACTCTTGTGCATCTGCCATCCTCCCTTTGCATCACATATTGATATCATCTCAGTCTCCTTTCTTACACAATACATCTGATTCCCCTTATAATCATTTTGTCTCAGTTCATTTATACCTTGTCATTCCTGTGCTATATCCAGCAAAGCATGCTACCTCATTTTTTTCTAGTCTTCATTGGACCTTCATATTTAAAGCCTGCATCTCACTACTATGCAGCAGTACACTTCATGCATAAGCATCATGCAGTCTGCTCATGACTTTGAAAGAGAAGCTCTTTGCTGCTAGGATAGGTAATGGCTCCCTGAACTTTTTTCAATCTGCTCTTATTATGGCTACCACACATTGAGGACAGACACCCTTCCTACTGGTTAGGTCACATTGGTATCCTACTCCGCAGTGATTCCTGATGGTCCAGGAGATTTCCCTGTCATTATATTTTGAATTGCCTTATTTATTATACTGCTGTCAACTCTGATAGTTGGTCTCTCAGTTGGTTCTATATTTCAAAGATTCTCTCCTTCTCCTATGCGTTCTCCACATTTAGCGACCTTTCATAGTGGCACTGCCAAGCATCTTCCTTCTCTGAATTGCGAAGTGTAAGTATGCCATTATCCATACAGACATATTTCTCACCCACAACATTTCTCATCATCATCATCGTTTAACGTCCGCTTTCCATGCTAGCATGGGTTGGACGATTTGACTGGATGATTTCTATTCTCTCTGATACACTGCAATCCTGAACACCTCATGCTATGTATGTATATATGTTTGTGTGCATATATGTGTATTAAATGCATATGAGCTAAGAGAAATAATTCAGGGTAGCCAGTGGCATGTATTCAAACAATGTAGATAGATACAGATATATCAAATACTGTACAGCATATTCTTTATTTCTTGAAATCATCTCCACATCTAGAGGGTGTGTCATAATTGCCAAATGGCAGTTAAGGTCAGCTCCACTTGAGGAGGGAAGATAATCAAAAGAAACAAAAATTCTCCAAGGTTGACATGTCATTAAGGAAAAGGACAGGCTTATTGTCTGGAGATAAGAGGACATTCAGCCTCAATAGTCTTTGTCAGCCTGACAATTGTCTGACCTTATCTCCAGTAACCAAGGGACCTCAACATGTCCAAAAACTGTAGAACACATGATCAAGGTGATCTGCATAAATTAAATGTAAACTCTTGACCCTTGACTCACTCTGTATCTTCATTATTGTCATTTAAAATCTGGACCAGGCAATGCGTTGTGTTCTTAAGCAAAACACTTCATTTCACATTGCTCCAGACCACTCAGCTGGCAAAAACGAGTATTTCTGCAACAGGCTGGCATCCTGTTCATGTGGGGAATATATATGCCATGGAAACCAGGAAACCAGCTCTATGAGTCTATATGACTCGGGAATGAACTAACCTTTTTACTTTGCTATCTATATGATATATAACTGCTCAGAATTTTCCTGTTGATTTTGCACTAACTATTGTAATAAAGCAATCTTGATGACTTCAAACATACTGGATGGAAGTACATAGCTTCTAATGAGTGGCTCAGTGTTGGTAAAAAGAAATGGAACATAGTGAAAAGAATTTTAAACATTTTTCTGGGTGAAAAAGAAGAGTTGTTTCTCATGGTTTGGTTTTCACTTTGACTGAAGTGTGTAAGCTGTGTTTATGTGTATATGTTGGTTTCTAGTCCAAAAAAGGACATGATCACATTACCGAAACATATTTCCATTCATGAGGGCAGTATCCAAAATTTTGCTTTTTGGGAGTGTTCAGGTTGAATGAATTTTTTAGAATGACTCACCTTCTGCCAAAGAAAGCTTGCACTGTCTACTTCCATACAGGTATGATCAAGACTGTTGTAGTAACTTCCTTTTGATTTTGTACCGCTTATAGATATAGCTGTTTATTGTTATAACATTGCACCTCTTTTTGATTCTTAAGTGCTCAATGAATGATCAATTCCACACAGAAGCTGTGGTCTATGAAGCGGAGCATGTTGTCCAACATACAAAAAAATGTCAGAATGGGAAGCAATTCCTGTCTATCCAATCCTCTCACAAAGCATTGGTTGGCCTACTGATATAGTGGATGAAACTTGCATAAGTGGGGACTGTGCCTGAAACAACATGGTTTCAATGCAACTTCTCAATTATGGAGCCATGCCTTTACCTGTCATGTGTATACGTATGTCTGTGTGTATGTGTTGGCATAGACTTATTTCTTCAGGTTTTTGTTATTCTGATTCTTGCTAACAGATCATTTTCTATTCTTGTCAACACAGTTTTGATTGTAAATATTGTGAAAATCCTTTTTTTTTTTTCATTTTGGTGATGTTGTTTCAAAATTATTCCTTAATGATTAAATAGATCAAAAGTTATTCCGTTATCAACGCAGTCTACAAAAAGAAGCTATAAACCACCTGTTACAGATGAATACAGTTAATCAATACAAGTTTACCAAAAGTACATTGGAAGAAATTTTCAAGGTAATCAATCATAAACTTTTGTAATTCTTGACTTATTGTCTCACTTTCTAAACCAATCTAATTAGTGTAGAAACCAAAATATTTGCTATTTAAAACAATTGATATCTGCTTTGTTTCTTATGTCCTTAATAAGCACAGTTATAGCTGTATAGTTAAAAAGCTTACATTGCAGTCATGTACTGTCAGGTTCAATCCCACTGTGCAGCACCTTGGGCATGTTATCTTCTACAGTAGACATGGGACAACTAATGTCTTGTGAATGAATTTGGTAGATGGAAACTATACATTCGTCCATCCATCCATCCAGCCTTCCATCTATCCAGTCTGCCAATCAGCCAGCAGTGGTGGAGGATGTTCTGAAAATATTATTGCTAGAATAAGAATAAGATGGAGAAAGTTCAGAGGACTATTACTTCTTTTGGCAACAAAATGACTCTGAGTGAAAGGCAAATTGTATGATGTTTGTGTATGAATGGCTATACTCCATGGTAATGAGACATGGGCTCTGAATGCAGCAATGGAGAAGACTACATTGGTTTGGACATGTGAATCATATGAATGAAGACAGTTTTAAGAAGTGCTGATTGCTTAAAGTGGATGGCACTAGTAGACAAGGGAGACCTAGGAAGACATGGGATGAAATAGTGATGACCGATCTCAGGATGTTGGACTTCATGGAGATGACAATGGACCAATGGCAATATGAGGATCTTGAAAAGACCTGAAACTGGGTGTTCCACCCATATGTAATAATAAATTTTTTCATACACCCTACCCCAACAAACCAAACTACATCTCCTCTTCTGTTCCTCACATTTTCTCATTTTCATGCACTATGCTTATGCTTATCTCCTGCTTTCCAATCCTGTTCTCACCGCCCTGCTCACTGTATCATTGTTATCCTGTTGTCCTCCACCTCCTCTATATATTCAGGTTTCACCAGTCACTGCATCCCACCCACTTCTGCTCTTTGCATTCATGTGAAGTCCTACTCCCTTTTCATGTATTCTTGGCAATACTCTACCATCGCATTTATATTTTCATCTCCATACCTTGAGGGTATGCCCTGACACTTCGTCACCATCTCTCTCACTCTGTCTTGCACTCTCATCTTCTTGTTCTCTTCCACTCTCTCCTTCTTGATCACTCTCTCTCTCTCTCTCTCTCTCTCTCCAGGTAACTCTGTTATCTCCTCTACAGCAAAACACCTGTTTCTGTCCCAATGTTACACTCTAACCTGTCATCACCTGGCACAAAGCAACCTCCTTCAATGCACCCCCTCTCAAAGGATCTTTGTGTTATAAGTGACTTGGTGACCCTGCTAATGTTGGTGCCATGTAAAAAGCATCCAGTCCTCTCTGTAAGGTGGTTGGTGTCAGGAAGGGCAACCAGCTGTAAAAACCCTGCTGAAACAGATAGTGATGGCTGGTGCAGTCATCTACCTAGCCAGCTCCTGTTAAACAGTCCAACCCTTGCCAGCATGGAAAACAGACATTAAATGATGATGATGATGATAATATATCTGTGTGTGTAATCATGTTATATATATATATATATATATCTGTAGAAACCCTGCCAAATCAGATTGGAGCCTGGTGTAGCCATCTGGTTTCACCAGTCCTCAGTCAAATCGTCCAACCCATGCTAGCATGGAAAGCGGACATTAAACGATGATGATGATGATATATATATATATATATATATATACATATATATATATATATATATATATATATATATATATATATATATATATATATATATATGTAGATAGATAGATAAATAGATAGATGTGTATGTTTGTTAAGCCCCCCCCCCCTAACATACACATATGCGCACGCACACACACACATACACACACACACACACACACACACACACACACACACACACACACACTACTTGACAATCAGTGTTGGTTTGTTTATATTCCTACTTAATGGTTCAGAAAAAAAAAATGGAATAGAGTAAGTACCAGACATAAAAATAAAACATACTAGGATTCAACATGTTAAACTAAAATTCTTCAAGGCAGTGCCCCAGCATGACCAGTCAAGTGACTGTAACAAGTAAAAGGGTAAAAGGTAAAAGATAGAAATACAAATTTGATTGGTAGATTTAGGATTTATGACTGACTGGACTGAAGATCCACAATGAATATTTAAAAATATTTCTGTGTTGTCACTGAGCTAAATTTTCTTGTTAGTTATTCAACGTATCCCTGTTTATGGGCATACATCCAGAATTATGAAAGCTTATAACCCTCTCCATCAGCTCATTTATGACCTATCATTCTCATTATGCTTTTAACCCTTTAACATTTAAACTGGCCATATCTGGCCCAAATATTCTGTCTGTGTTATGTTGAAACCCAACAAGATCTGCTCTTTCTAACCTACCCTGCAGTGTCATTCTAAAAATAAACAATCACATTATCAAAATCTTGTAGCTATGAGATAATGCATGATTAATTCAAAACAAAAGGAATAAATAAGGATTACATCTGACAGAGTTATCAGGGTTTAATAAGACAAATACTTGTTAGATATTGTGTACAACTTTTGGAACTAGCAAGGTCTGAGAACTAGATTCACTAGAGATCTTGCTTCAAATGGGATCCATTAGTCTAAGGAAACTATAATGAAATAAAAATCTGATTCATTCAATATAATGAAAAAGTAAATATTCGACAGGTATTCTGGTCAAATATTCTTATGATACACACATGGAAAGGAAACTTTGTCACCAGCATGCACCAGTGTCGCCACTGTCATCATCATCCCCATCCCCACCATCATCATCTGCAGCAGCATCACCACAACCACCACAACCATCATTATCATCACCATATAATGTATGCTTTCCATGCTGGCATGGGCTGGACAGCTCAACAGGATTTGTTGGGCCAGAGAACTGCATCATGGTTGATGTCGTCTTTGTCATGGTTTCTATGGTCGAATGCTTTTTGTAATACCAGTCACTTCACAGAGTATATTGGATGTTTTTTTTTTTTACATTGGCACTGGCACTTGTGAGGTCATCAAGTAACTTGCAAGACAAAACCCCTCAACTCATCAGCTTTTATTAAAGACGCTTTCAATTCTTTCTTCCGTCTGCTTCTGACTTTCTCCAAAGATCATGGTATGGGTTAAACGGTTTGACTGGAACTGGTAAACCAGATAGCTGCACCAGGCTCCCGTCTGTTTTCACTTGATCTCTACAACTAGATGCCCTTCCTAATGCCAACCACTCCATAGAGTGTACTGAGTACTCTTTAATGTGTCACTAAATTCCTTTAAACATTTACTATGTACAATGTTTAAGGGAATTTAGAATGTCTTGGTGTCTTATGTAAGCAGTACTTCAGTGTGAAGTGGACTTATTTGAAGTGTTAGCAGCTGTTTAGAGCTGATATATTTTTTAAGTGAAGAGGAAATTCAGTCTATAAGTTGAATTTTGGCTCTTTAGAGAATTGGCTGTTCCAAAGTGGATGAAGGATTATTAGAATTTGAGTGTCAAGATGATGTGTATTTTTTATGAATAGAAGAAATGCAGCAGTCATGATTGAGAAATAGATATGGAGCTATTGCAGGAAGTGTTGAACAAAGCCTTGCGAGTGGATTTGGTTTATGGAAGATTAAAGAAGACTGTGATGTGTGTATGTATGTGTGTGTGTATGTGTGTATACGTGTGTGAGTGAATGTGTGTGCGTACATGCGCGTGCATGCATGTGTGTGTGTGTGTGTGTGTGTGTGTGTATCCTTGTCTTCATACTACACAATAATTGAGATTTGAGTCTCCTTGTTGCACCAACAGTGTCATTCATTTTCAATATTCTGCATTCATTTCCAATTTCTGGTCATGGGAAAATATTACCTTGCTTGGAAATAGGTGAAGGTTGGTGGCAGGAAGGGCCCTACCTTTGTAATTGACCTGTGCAAATATAGAAAATGCAAAAGTGGACTCTAACATGATGAAGAAGAACTAAAAAGCTCTCACAGAAGGTGACTCAAAATAAAATTTAACAAATGAAAATTGAAGATAAAAGCATCTGTGTTTTAAACTTTTATATGAAAAGTGAGGAAAGAGCACATGATATGTGTATGCTTGGAAGAGAGAGAAGGCTAACTGTTACCGAGATGAATAGAAAAGGGAATAGAAAGAAGTTCTATCATGGAAAGATATGTCAGTCAGTGAAAATGATTAGTTTGATTCATCTGTCATATTCAACTGCAGATGTCTGCTGATGTCAGTGGTGTCAACTTTGCATTCCTCTGTCATTCTTTAACCTTTCATCTCCTGGCATAAATCATCTCCTTTAATACTATACCGTTCCAGTTGCAATTTACTTGGCAACCTCACCAATGCTAGTGCCACATAAAAACAATCCCTATACACAGTGATTCCCCACAACAATGGTCTCTTAGCCCTCCAATACTTCCTTGACCGTCTCCCTGACCCCACACCCAGCACCTCCACCCTTCTTCGCTTGGCAGAGCTCATCCTCACTCTCAACTGCTTTAAGTTTGCCGGGGAAACCTACCAACAGTGTCTGGGGTCGTGATGGGAACGAGAATGGGCCCCAATTTCACCAACCTCTTTGTTGGTCACATTGAGGCCCAAGTATTTTCCCAATTATCCGGGCCGACCCCAGAGCTACATAGATGACTGTATAGGTGCCACCGCCCTCTCCCGTGAACAACTCTGCCACTTCATCACTTTCCTCTCTAACGTCCACTCTTCTCTCCAATTCACTTCTACTATCTCTAACACCTCGGTTAACTTCCTTGATATCACTCTTACCATTGACCACACCTCCCACTCTCTCACTGCCTCCACCTTCTTCAAACCCATAGATTCCAACCTTTACCTCAACTCCTCCTCCTCCCATCCCTTCCACACTAAACAGGCCATCCCCTACTCCCAGTTCCTCTGCCTCCGACGCTTGTGCAACCAGGACCAGGATTTTGAAACTTAGTCCCAGTACCTTGCCCACCTGTTCATGCATTGAGGATACCCATCAACCCTTGTCCAAACCGCCCTTGTCTGTGCTTGTCAAATCTATCACACCACCGCCCTCTCTCCTTCTCCACACCCCCTTTCCCCTCCTTTTCTACCCCTCCACCCTACTCCTTCGTCAGAGGAGCCTACGGGCTTTCCTTTGTCTCCAGCTCGATCCCACCACCCACCCCATTTTCTCCAACCCACTCTTGTCCTCCTTTAAATGCACCTGGAACCTATGCAATCTTCTGATCCATAGCACCTTCTCTTCCCCCCAGCCCCACCCGGATCCTTCCCATGCTCCAGATCCCACTGTCACACCTGCCTCTTCATCGCCAACACTACTTCTCTCACTGGTTCCAATCAGCACACTCTTTGTATCACAAATTCCTTCCCTTGCACCTCTTCTAGCTTCATATACTATATTAGATGCAGCCTCTCTGGTAAACTATACATAGGTCAGATGGGCTGCCAACTGGCCGACCGGTTCACCGAACATCTAAGGGATGTTTGGCTACGTTCAAACACCCCATCGCCTGTCACTTCTGCTTGGCCAACCACTCCCCCTCTTACATCTCTGTCTTTGGCCTTGCTCTACACCACAGATCAACACACAGCTCCGCCTGGAACAGCGTTATATTTTTAATCTACAAACAACTATCCTCTTCGGACTAAACACAACCCCCTCCTCCTATTGTCTGCCTCTACACCTCCTGCAACAAAGCAACCTTATTTCATTTCTCACTTTTTGTTTTTAATTGCGCTATTTTGTATTGTATTAACTTCTTTATCCTCTTTCAACCTTAATTTATTATAATTTTTATTTCTATATACACGCACACATGCACACATATCCACACACATGAAAAAATACACGCACCCATGCACATACATGCACACATACACATATACATGCACATATACACACACATACTTCCATACACATACACACATGCACATGTACACGTTCACACACATATGCATACACATACATACACACCCACCCGCATACACCCATGTGCACACACACGTACACGAACGCACACACAGGAATGCACAGATACCTAACCCACACAACCCTACACACACACAGACACACACACCTATATACACACACCACACCTATATATACACACACACACACACAGACCTGCGTGCACGCACATACCCACACAGACCTGCGTGCACGCACATACCCACACATACCTCCTCTTGCACCCTCCTGTCTTAGAACTTTTTCTTCACCCATTCCCTTCCGGTCATTTCAATATGTGACTGCGTGTGTATTGTTGGCGATTTTCTTCGTCTTCCCTTCTTTGGACTTTTTCTATATTTCTGATGAAGAGCTCCGCTCGAAATGTGAAATCCTCTTTCATTTCTTTCCTTTCCTGAGCATCCAATAACACTGTACTTATTCCACGTCCTCGCGTTGTTGTTTTTTCTTGCTTGTTCATTATATATATATAGATATATATATATTCAACTTTACAATGAAAGTAAACAAAGATTGTTCTTTTTTTTTTTTTTTTTTTTAGAAGCGTTGAGATGTATTGTAAGATACAGAAATAGATTTATTTCTCAAACGCGCGATAATGCTATAAATAGCATGATCAGGATAAATTATCCATATAATGCAGAAAAATACGTTGCCGGCCAGCCATGAGACTCGAACTCACATCTCTGTGATTACATGTTCGAGTCTCATGGCTGGCCGGCAACGTATTTTTCTGCATTATATGGATAATTTATCCTGATCCCGCTATTTATAGCATTATCACGCGTTTGAGAAATAAATTTATTTCTGTATCATATATATATATATATATATATATATATATATATATATATATATATATATATATATATAAAACAAATGATAGAGATGGAAAATGGAATATACAAGAAACTTTATTGCTCATAACAATTGTTTCAACCCATCTTGCATTGACCCACATGGATGAGATACTGTACAACTGGTTGTGGTGCATCACTTGGTGCAGAAGAGTCTCATCAAGTATTAAATATATGTAGACAACTGTTTCTAACCTTGCAATGAAATCTGCCATTTGCCATTCCTGCTTAAGGGCTAAAACCTATAGTCACTAACAACATGCTGTATTAGAAACTGAGCAAAACAGGATTTATCTTGCAAGATATCACTTGTCATCTCACTGAGACACTTCTGCACCAAGGGATACAGACTTGTGAATGCACAGACTAATGGGGTTATTTTTTCTGGTCTGTCTGTGTTGCTTGACAACAGTCACTCAATTAGCCTTTCAAATCTCAAAGCGTTTGCTGACTGCTGCACACCATTCTCTTCTATCCAATACTGTTTGCTCCCATTCTTTATATGTTGAAGGCCTTCAGTGAGGCTTTCAATGTGTCTTTGTAGCACCTTTTCTGGCCTCCTTGGGAGCATTTATCATTCTAGAGATTGCCCTTAAACAGTTTCTTTAGAAGCTGACATGACATAAGGACTATGTTATCTGCTCAATGCAGCTGTGATTGCATCAGGATTTTGTGAATGCTGGGTAATCAAGAATGAAAAAGTACTTCTATGTCAAAAATACCATCCTCCTGTTTGAGGTCTGTGGCATGGAAGTATTTTAACTTCCTTGTAAATCAGTGGAAGATTGTCTTCGCAACCATTGAGCTGTTGGTGAGAATCATGCTTCAGTACACTCTTAGGATTGATACCTCTCCTGTTTCACACATTCTTGCTGAGTAAGTGATCTTGTCTGCTGCATTCACTTGTTGTCAGTTGATGAAGATGTTGGGTTTAGTGCATCCTGGAACTGGCTGGTGCACTACTTTGGTCTTCTTTATACTGATTGTCAAGTTAAAATTGTTGCCGGTAACAGATATTTATATTCCATCCAATCCATGTTAGCATAGAATAAGTGGATGTTAAAAAATTATGGTGATAATGATGATGATGATAAGAGAAGTGTTAGGTAATTTTATATAATTTGGTAACATTTGAGTTGTGCATTAACAGTATTTCTGTATTTTTATCATTTAAGATTTTAACAGAAGCCAGAAATGATCTAACAAAATGGGGATATCTTGCTGAAGATGCCTTTCCATCGAATATGACTGTTAGAAATTGTAAGTTTAATCTTAGCTCTGTCTGTGATATTACAAAAATGAATAGAAAAAAGTAATGATTATTGCCACATCAATATGGCTGTCCTGTAGAAATCAACATTACTGCAGTTTTTAACCCTGAGAGGAGCCTCCTCCAGCTGGTTATCAATGCAATCTGCACCTGATATATTTTGCAAACGGGGAAGTGAATCCCTGATGGGGTTACCAGACCATATGGTTTCGCACTACTTGTGTCCATTCTCAGTGGTGAACACCCATCCGCTAGAGATAGCAGTAATTTGCTCTTTTAGAGGTTTTCTTACTTAGCTGCTTTGCATGTTGCAAAATCAGTGACTGATTGTTGCTTATTTTTCTATATATTGCTAGCTGGAGTAAATTACTGCTATCTCTAACAGATGGGTGTTCACTACTGAGGATGGGCACAAATAGCCCAAAACCGTATGTTCTAGTGATCCTGTCGTCTGCTAGAAGATGTAGGGGTTTGCTTCCCTGTTTGCAGCATATATCGGACGCAGATTACATCAATAACCAGCTGGAGGAGGTACCTCCTGGAGTTCAAAACAGTAATAATGTTGATTCCTATGGAACAGCCATATTGATGTGGTGATAAATAACATTAATTCTCAGTATAGTTACTACTTTCATCTCTTATAGAGATTTTCTAACTAGCTACTCTGCTTGAATAGAAAAAAAATTTACCTTAATTCAAAATTTTTTGCAATGATTAAATAATTAAATGGCTAAACTAATCATCATAGCCAAAGTGTATCATATTTATGCTTGCAGAGAAGAAAAGGAACCATCTGGAAATTTAAAATGGAAACATTACATTAAAATTTATGATTTAAGAGAGGTCTCCAACACAAACAGATTGTTTTTGTATGTGATGTGTATTTACTGGAAAATGAAAGAACCGGAACTCAGCACTTCAGTTTGATGTCCCCTACAATGAGATTTGTTGGAGAAGGATATACTCAACTGAATTGTTTCCGATACTCTCCAATAATTATCAAATCTGGAAAAATAGATAAAAGGAAACTCTGATATCAGAATGTAGTGCATAGACAACTGCTTGCTTGTAGCAGGCATTACACGATATTATTTACTACTAGGCACAAAAATGGTTGCATGGTAAGAAATTTACTTCTTAACCACATGATTCCAGGTTCAGTCCCACTGTATGGTACCTTAAGTAAGTGTCTCCTACTGTAGCCTCGGGCCAACCAAAGCCTTGTGAGTGGATTTGGTTCACAGAAACAAAAGAAGCCCATCATATATGTGTGTGTGTGTGTGTTTGTGTTTGTCCCTCAACACTACTTGGCAACCAGTGTTGGTGTGTTTATACCCCCCATAATCTAGCATTTCAGCAAAAGAGACCGATAGAATAAGTATTAGGCTTAAAAAAAAAGTACTTGGGTCAATTCAGTCACCTAAAAATTCTTCAAGCTGATGCCCCAGCATGGCTGCGATTTGATGACCAAAAGAAGTGAAAGATAAAACAAAAAATGTTATTTAAGCCCTTCTCTCCCTATCGACCATTGGCTGTTGATGACTTTTCTCTACTGTTCTTGACTCTGGGCCGTCTTTCCTATTTCTTCCCAGTTGGATCCCTTCTTTTTTTAGCACTGCCTCAGTATCCTGCCTTCATCTGTTTTTAAGATGCCCTCTCTTCTGCTGCTGCTAACTCCTTTTATGGCTTCCAGGTCAGGGCTTGACGTATAATGTAGGATGTTGGTTTCCTTAATGAGTGACCTATCCATCTTCTCTTGCTCTTCAGAATTTGTTCCCCCACTGGCACTTGCCCCTCTTCTTCCACAGCCCTTCATTTGTTATCCTTATCTGGCTATCTTATTTGAAGAATACTTCTCAGACAAGTTTGTATCTTCTGCAATTTCTTTTTAATCTTTCTCCATGTCTCTGAATCATAGAAAAGGATAGACTAATTATTAGAATTGAAGATATGCAATTTAATTTTTATGGTAATTTCTCTGGAAGCTCACTCAAACTATGTGATTAAAACAATGATTACGCCTATATCATTCTGAAACACAATATGTAGTACAAAGAGTACAGTATATGACATGGAATAAATCATGAAATTATTTCAAAAGAAAATTCATATAAATTATATGATAATGAAAGAGAAAATGAAATTACTGGTGAATTTTAGTCAGATTATGTTTAAGTGATATGCTATGTATTTTACCTATACTTGATGTACTGGGATAAAACTAAATAGTATCAGGTATTTATTCCTATATAATTCTACCACTCCTGCTAACTTATGGCCTCATTTCTACTAATTAAGTCATGTATTATAAAGAATGTAAGACAACCAGTAGAACAAGTGTGTTGTATCTCGCCCAACTAGTAAATGTTAATTGTAAACAAGTTGCAAATACTCTTGTTGGGTGTCATATGTCAGTAATAGTTTCATACATGAGGTGTGGTGGTTGTTGAATTGCACCTTCTTCACATTGCGCTCAACCTTTGGCCTATATGTAAGCCATGAATGTTGTTTGCATGCTGTTTAACATGAATGTTGTTTGCAATTTTCAGTTGTGTTTAAATAAACACATTTAACTGAATCATTGTCAATACATTCCTGCAAAATCCCAGAACCATAGTTACAGCTATGAATTTCTGTACTTTATGTTCAGAATGAACAGATTAAAGACTTGCATTTAATTGACCAACTTGTGATGTTTGCAGCATCTTAAATCTCTCAGTATTCCAGCTGATTGTGCATGCACGCATATACATTTGTGTGTGTGTGTGTGTGTGTATCACCCATGCCAGCATGGAAGGCAAACGTTAAATGATGATGATATAATATATATATATATTTATAATTAAGTGGAGAATTATATAATATAATCTCCACATAATTAAATCAATGGCTAACTAGCCCAATCGACTTTCTTCTTGTGTTTGTTTCTCCATTCTCCACTTAATTATAATTATAAACTGCGGTTTAAATTACCTGCCTCTGGATACCTTCTAACAAAGATGGTACCCACACAAGTAATCTCCAGGAGTGCCTTTGGATTTAACTATCCCCTGGTTGCTTAGATACTTCAGACTACCCCTGAAATATTGAAGCAATCCTATCATATATATATTTATATATATAAAGTGGTGGTTACTGTTATTGCCTTGTTTAGGTAAAGGGTAAGCCCCCTTTGGTCATGAATGACCATGAGATTGCACCTAGAAAGTTACCATCCAAGGCACAAAGTGTCTTGCTCAGGAACACAGCACAGAGCCTGGTCATGTGAAGGCACATGTCTCAGTAGTTAGAGTGTTGAGCTCACAATCATGAGGTAGTGAGTTTGATTCCCAGACCGGGCTGTGTGTTGGGTTCTTGAGCAAGACACTTTATTTCATGTTGCTCCAGTTCACTCAGCTGAAGGTGAGAGGGTTACATCTTTGACACTAACTAAATGTTGCCAATATAAGACGTGGTGGACATCTAATCAGTGTTTCTAATATGGGATATCAGTAATTTGATGATGAATCTTGGAGAATAAAATCTTTTGAAAGATTTTAAACATAATTTCTATTTTGGTGTTGCAGGTTGTTTAGATCTATAAACTTTTAAAGAACTACACTATTTAACCATAAGAAGGTAGTAAATTATATGGTGCACCAGCTTGACCTCAGTCTTTGGCTGAAACACATAATTGAATAATACTTCAAATAATTATATTTCAAACAAATTGTATGCTAGAGAACAACTGCTTTAACTCATTTAGTATTTAAACCAACCATACCGGCTTAAATATTCTATATGTTTTATGTTGAAACCAACCAGATCCTGCTTCTCACACCTCCCCTACAATGTTACTCTAAAAATAAAACAATTACATCATTGAAATCAAAGCTATGAAATAAAGCATAATTGATTGAAAGCATTATGAATAAATTAAGCATTATATTTGATAGAGTAATCTGAATGCTAAAGGATTAAATACTATGGATCTCCATCATAATTTTATTTTAATTTGTCCTTGGCATCATGGATTTTAGTAGCATAAATCTATTTTCATGATTTCCATGTTTTTCCATGCAGTCATGAGCTAAAACCATTTCAGTATCTGTTGTGATCCATTGTCATTTGATACCCATGAAAGACAACTGTCAGGTTTTGTCATGAGACAATATCACTTTTCTAAAAGCTTTGATTGGCATCCTCTACTTAGTATTTGTTCACACTTGAAACAGTATAACATGTATCCATTACATACTTGAAAAATATTCAAACCCTTTATCACAATAATCATATTAGTGTTGTATATATGAAACAGATATGAATCATAACCCTTCAGCATTGTTTACATAAAGCAGCTTTGTTTTGATATGTTATATTCACATGTACTTATGCTTTCTTTTGTGTCAATTAGGTCAACAGAATGTTTTCACTTCATCAACAAAGTACTATCATAAAATTACATACTCTCTCTAATTGGCATTTTGAGTTGTGATGTAGTCGTCTGAATTGAATTGCTTTGATATTGGGATAGTGGGTTGGCAGACATGTTAGAATGTGAGACCTTGTAGTATTTAGTTACTGACCTTTACATTCTATGTTCAAATCCCATCAAAGTTAACTTTGCTTTTTGTGCTTCTGTGTTAGATTGACTAAAGTACTAGTCAAATACTGGGGTTTGTTTTATATTCCTATAAAGGATCCTAAATCTGAATGGGATTATAATAGAAGCCCGTCTTTCACCATCTGTTACTCTCTCCTTTCACAATCTATAAAAACATCTTCCCCTCCCATGATCTGCTGTCTATACCACTCTTATGCTTACCTTCTTATACCTTAAGAGTTAGCTCTGGCACTCCATCAGTATTTTCCTTTATCTCCTCAACTACTCCCACCTACCACTATATATAGTAGGAGTTAGCTAGGTATCTCCTCTATAGCAAGATACTTGTACTTTACCTTTTCGACGTCCAGCATAAAGCTCCATTTCCTTCTCTCTTGCAAGTTACCTGGCAACCTCACTGGTGCTAGTGGCACAAAAAAAAAAAGTCACCCAGTACATTCTGTAAAGTGATTGATGTCAGGAAGGGCATCCAGCCCTAGAAATCATGCCAAAGCAGACATTGGAGCTTGACATGGCTTTACAGCTCACTGTATCTTGTCAAACCATCCAACCCATACCAGCATAGAAAGTGGATGTGAAATGATGATGATATGTGGTCACTTTATCCCGATAAGTGATCCTAGCCAAGTTACATTATTTGTTTGCCTATGTTGACCTGACCAATTACATCTTTCATACCTGCTCCACAGAAATAGGAAGGGCAACTATCAGAACACTGAAATCTATGGTATGCAGCACCTTCTGAACTTTGGAATAAATAACTTTGATGAATTCTCATAATGGAGCACTGCTAATAAAATGTCTTTTTTTTTTCTCTCTCTCTTTATAAAATTTTGTAAATTTATCAAATTCTCAGAATTCTTTTGTTAACATAATGTCATGATACAACCATAATTATTCCAATAATACAGGATGCTTTGATAAATTCCCTGAATTATCAGATGAAAAATAATGTTCTCTATCCCTTAATTAGTAAAGAGTATTTGTTCAAATATAATTACATATATAAATACGAAGGGAAGTTAAAAATTAACTGCACTTTCACCATAACATATCTTTATTATTGTCACACTGCTTTCTGCGTATGCGAGCTTATAGTTGGTACTATTGTGGTCACATGATCGAAGTTTGAGCCTGACTGTGCCATTTTTCTTTCTGGCTTTACAGTGTAAGCATGGCTGCTCCACTAGTAATGTGTAACAAAGAAGAACAAAGAGCATTGATTCGATTTCTTTGGTCAGAAGGTGTGTCAGGTGCTGAAATTCATCGGAGGCTTTTAGTACAATGCTGGGACAGTGCACTACTGTGTAGAAGTGTTTATGAGTGGATTGAGAAGTTTAAAAGTGGCTACTCAAGCATGGCACACGAAGAGGGAGCAGGATGCCTGTCAATCTCCACCACTGACGAAAAGATTCAGCAAGCTTGAGAGATGGTAATGGTGAACTGGTTCACCATTACCATCTCTTGGATCACTGCTCTTTGTTCTTCTCTGGTGCATATTGCTTGTGGAGTGGCCATGCTTAACATTGTAAAGCCAGAAAGAAAAATGGCACGATTAGGTTCACACTTCGATCACATAACCGCAATAGTACCAACTATAAGCATGCATGCACAAAAAGCAGTGTGACAATAATAAAGATGTGTTACAGCAAAAGTGCAGATAATTTTTGACTTTCACTCGTATATAGTGTACAGTAGCATCCTTTTCTGTTTAACCCAATCTTTATTTGTCGAATTTTTTATTGTTTATATTATATGTTGTTTAATTTGTTTGAAAGCTAATTGAAACTTGTTTTAACCCCTCGACTTTATGAAATAATGAACTGACCAAGTAACTAATTAGACCAGCAGATGATATTTTGTTTTGTATTTTGACAAAATTCTTAGCTTTTTAGAAAATAGATCTTCTATATGGGAATGCTATAAAATGCATCCTGTCCAAAGATACAGTTAAGTCACATCTGCACAAGGCTATAATGACCACTCCTAAACCTGGAGGTATTTATATTTTACATCAATTCCACTATGAGCCT
The DNA here is from genome assembly GCF_046866305.1 of Octopus bimaculoides. Classification (NCBI taxonomy): domain Eukaryota; kingdom Metazoa; phylum Mollusca; class Cephalopoda; order Octopoda; family Octopodidae; genus Octopus; species Octopus bimaculoides. The sequence goes on along the minus strand of NC_142938.1, from coordinate 54,429,500 downwards.
TGGCCCTGCCAGAGCAGGTTGGGGCTTCCTTAAAATGTCACTCAAACAAACACACCTTCCTTAACTTCATAACATTGGTTGATGTAAATTTACATATGCTGTGTGCTCACTTTGAATCAGATGATGAAAATATACGCAGCCCTATTTGCTGCGGTTTTGTACCTGTTTGCGTACCGGTTGACATATCTGCTATCACTCACAGAATCGATAATAGAGGCCACTGTGCAAATTTCAAGGAATCTGATAGGTTTGTTAAACTCTTCATGTAAATATTTCCAACTCAGTTTGAGACCATAACAGTATAAAAGCAGCAGTTTTGGCCGTTACACTGCCATTTCCACTATGACTGTACATTCAACAAATTCATAAACATGCAGCAAATTCTTTTTACGCTGTTGAGTGATCTGTAGTAATACCTCAGGAGCATTCTTCCCTGTGATGATGGTTTACATAAATAAACAGTGCATGCTTTAAAGCAGTTAACATAAATATATGCTGAACCATTGTCATGCGTTGATTGCTGATCTTGGCCAAGATGATCACCGTCAGTGCAACCTAGTTGCCTGATAAAAAACCATTGTCATGGAGTTAAACATTTATTCCTTATTATCTACCTGTTTATTTTATGGAATATGGAGTGTTTAACTCCAGTTTCTGTGGCATTAACAGATAAGAAACATTAGATGAAAACAGTGTCAATGTAGCATTTGGTGTCTGATGGAGGAATTGAACTGTGTTTATATGTTTTATCTCTATTCTAAAATTAAATGAAAGAATCAAATAAATGTCATAAAATATTCCTCAACATATATAGCAGATTTAAACCAAGCAGTCACTCAACATGTATAACAGTTAAACCTAGCAGTTACACGCTTCTGTCTAATTTTTTTCCCTCTCACATCCTTAAATATCCACTTTAATCTGAATATTTTATAATAACTACTCTTTACTTGAACTAGTTGGGTAAATCCTATGCCATAATTCTCCTATATTTCAATGTTAAATTATTCCAACTTTTGACACAAATATTTCAAATGATCCTATTACAATTGTTGTTGTCGTTGTCCTCCTCCTTCTCGTCATTGTTGTTATTATTATTATTATTATTATTATTATTATTATTATTATTATTAAGGACATGGGTCATATTTTTCTAAAACTTGGTAAACACTTCTGTTTTTAAGTAGCATCTGTCTCCAAGATATGATTACAGGATTGTAATAAAGCATTATTCGAGCTGACTGAGTTAAAGTAGGTACTTTACCATATTTCCTTCTGCTTCTCTTTCTTGAGTCAATAAAAGAAATATCAGTTGTATACTGGGATGAAGTTAGTCAACTAACATACTTGATGTAGTAAACTAATAAATTTTGAATAATTAAAATAACACCATTAGTGATGAAAACAAGCATTACACTAATTCTATTTTTTAAAAAAAAAAGCAAAAAGGAGAAACAACTCCCAAATTTCAATTGTGGAATGCAACAGGCTATGAGTCTTTTCATTATCATGATAATAACAAGTCCTGACATGTTTCCTACTTATTAGACCTTCTCAGCAGACATAATTTCAGGGAATAATTTCAATTATGGAAAAATGTCTTGACTTAAAGTATCAAGTATGCTTGCACCCATTTTACTGTTAAGTTTCCATGCAACATGCATTCTTGTGTCATGCTTAAGTTCTTATAGCACTCACTGTTCATTCACAAAAACATCTTTCTCATTATTCTATGATCTTGTAGTCAGCATCAGACTGCATTTCTCTGATGAAGTGTAAGAATACTGAAATATATCTAAAAATTGTCTCTTTATTACTAAACCTCAAACACGTGGCATACCATATTTGTCTCCCTTGTCTTTGTTGATCTAAATTAGCTGTGTAGATAATGATTGTTCTTAACATTGAGCTTCTCTGCTAGTTCCTGAATAGTTACAATTGAATTATTTTCCACCGGAGTTTGCAGGATGAGGCTTATCTTCTAGGCTGTAGTTTCTGGCTCGGAATTTCTGGAACCAGCGTTAACACTAGCTTGCGCTTATCGTCCGATCCCCATATACTGCATTAATATTCCTTGCACTTTCCATTGCATTGTTGCCTTTATAGAACTCATAATGCAAAATATGCCAAATATGCTCCTTTATCACTTCTATTATAGCTTTGAAAAAATAATTTAAAATCAAACTGCACTTTTCAAAACTTGCACTAAGAATAAGTACAAGATAAAATTGCTACCTGCTTTTATAGCAAGTTGATGCAGGTTATTTATCCTGTCCCCCTCCAACTTTTAGTTCATGCAATTGAAAAAACCACACTATTAATGGGATGACCCAATATATATATATATATATATATTAGTGGGCCTCCTGGCCTTCAGCCCAGTCTGTATGGTATTGAAATGTATTTATAAGGCACATATTGGCATCTATCATAATGCCTATTTTCCTTACAATAAAAGTATTTAAATATTGCATAACAAAATTTTACAAATTTATTTAGAATATCTAAATACAGAAAGTAATATAGATAATAATAGAGAAATGCATTGTATGAAAATTATAAAACATTTACAGAACGTCAGTATATACTATGTTTTTAACTTTTTTCTTTGGAGCATATATGAAGAGTTTCTATGGGCCTCATACTCTGAAACAACCTACAATTGGCCAGGTGAGAAACAGCCCTCTTCTAGCTGGAGACTGACAACCTGCAGTGTTTGACTTTGGGACTTGATAATGGTCAATGCGTAACTGACTCTCACTGGAAATTGCAATTGTTTGAAATGAAGCGGGATATCTGTTGGTATTAGTGGTATTCTAGGTATAAATACAATATCTCCCTTACCACACCCAGTGAGGATTTTTGCTTTGATAATGTGAGGCTGTAGTTCAGTCACAATCATACATGTACCATTGCACAATCTTGACTGATCCAGGTTTCAGAGAAGCATGATGACTACCCTTCTTCAATTCAAGGTTGTGTAGCAGCATACCAAACAGTTACAGTCTGTTGAGGTATTCAGTAAGATAAGGAACAGCATTCTCCTTGTTGACAACTTTATTAATAGATTTATCAATGTGGCTACCTCCACCGCCCCCTTCTGTCTCACTTGTTTTTTTCTCCCTAACCCCCTTTCTATCTGTCTCATGTATTTTTTCTCGAGAAAAAAGAGTTAGAGGTAGTGAGAGAGAGAGACATATACAACCAGAGAGCGAGAGAGAGAGAGACACATATACAACCAGAAAGCAAGAGAGAAAGAGAGGGAGATAGTAAGAGAGATAGAGACATAGAGAGGGGTATATAGACAGGAAGAAATCAGAGATATGGTGTGTGACTTGTTTTCCCCTTTCTCTTTTTGTCTCATGTTTTTTCTCTAGAGAGAAAAAGAGGTAGGGGTAGATGTAATGAGAAGAAAGAGACATATATACAACCAGTGAGAGAGATGGAGACATAGAAGGAACATATAAAGAGAGAGAAAGCGGAGATCTGGTGGCAACTTCAAAGGGATAAATGTAAAGCTGGAGGTGGATTGAGTGATGGGTGGAGTATTTTTTCACTCTGTAAAAAGCATTACAGTGAAATAGTATGTGGATTGCTAGAAATAGGAACCAATACACCACCAACTTACCCCATTCCGTTTTTGGAAAATAAGTGCACAGTTATCTGTGGAATGGTCAAATTAATTTAAATGACATGAAAAACCTGAAATATTTTCAGTTTTATTTAGTGTTTTCAGCAGTCAGCATACAAATAAACAAACTTTGCTTTTTATAAGGTTATATAGACATTACAGTGAAATAGACAGTATGTGGATTGCTAGAAATAGGCGCCAGTATACACCCCCCACCCACTCCCAATCCATTTCAGAAAATAAGTGCACAGTTATCTGCAGAATTGTGAAATTAATTTAAATGACAAGAAAAACCTGAAATATTATCAATTTTACTTAGTGTTTTCAGCGATCAACATACAAACAAACATTGCTTTTTACAAGGATATATATATATATATATATATATTTTTTTTTTTCATGCATATATAGGTATGAGAGCAGCACACATCTATTGCATATACATGTGAATACATATATATATGTGGGATGTATATATGTCAGTTTGGTTATGTATATAGATAGTTAAATCTTTCTGGAATGTATGGATGTGGGTTTGATGATGTATATAGATATTTAGGCCTTATAGATATTTAGGCACCCACCCTGTTCTCTCTTCTGATTAACCTGAAGCCCTAGTCCATTCCCCTTCTCCTTTTCAGTGCTTACTCTAGATGGTGCATGGTATTGAGGAAATTGTAATTCATTGAGTATGTTAACTACATAACAGAGCCCTCTGCCAACTAGCAAGTGTTTGCACAAGTCTTCTTTTCAGGTGACAATAGTTCCATGACTGTCTTCTCACTCTTTGTTCCTAGTCTACAATTTCAGGCCTGCCACAATCAATAGTTAGCACAATGAAAGGAAGGACCAGTGAGACTACCTCAATAAAAAATGACAGAGACTTGGTCATTGTTGCTGGTGACTGCAATATCTACGAGTAAAACCACCAATAGAAGAAAATATGACCTAAGACTGCGTATAATCCATCCCATGCAGCTGTGATAGGTTATACAAAGGCGAAACATGTCGCCCCCTCAAAATAAAAGTAGACAAACATCACAAAGCTGTGACACGAAGAGATATTGATAAATCAGGTATAGCTGATCATGTATGGAGACCGCCTCCCCCTGTGGGATGAAGTTAAAATAATAGACAGAGAACACCACTGGAAAATACGAAAACTAAAAGAGACAGCACATATGCTAGGACACAACAACCGCCTAAGCAAACTGAGTGCAGATATGAGTAGCATATGGGAACCAATATTAAACATTGAAAAATACCTTAGGAATGAGAACCCACGTTCGAAATTTCCCCAAGACACCTGATGAAGGCTGGATGGTATATCAGCTGAAACATTACGTTAACAGCAAACAAGATGGGGACAAATATCTGTCAAATGTAAACAATGTAAATAATTCCTCATCTCTTAAATATAGAACTGAACTAGAAGCCTAGTGCAAAGTCCTGGCCAGGCTGAAGAACAAGGAGGTAGACAGTGCTATAAAAGCAAAGAGACAGGCCAAGAAAGACTGGGAAAATGGTGATGGCAGAGAATATCTATCAGCTAAGAAGGGAAACTAGGCAAACACGTCAACATAGTGAAGGGTGAAGGAGAAAATAAGAGATTTTTCAATGTTTTACAATGTGAGGGTCAGAGGTATGATGTGTTCTGGATTGCAGTGTATCAGAGAGAAAACACTGTGGGTGAGGAATGTATGTGATTGGATAATTGTATGCTTGCACTTAGTGATTCAGAGAAGAAAGATGCATGGAAGTTCCACTATGAAAGATTACTAAATGTGGAGAATGCATGCGAGGAGAGTCTTCCTAATATTGACCCGACTGAGAGACCAGCCACCAGAGTTAACACCAGTATGATAATTAAGGATATGAAGACAAGGAAAGCCCCTGGACCATCAGGAATCACCACTGAGATGCTTAAAATATCTGGTGGAGTAGGATATGGACTTGTCATCAATATAGTCAATCGGGTGATACAAGAAAGTGATGCACCAAATGACTGGTGTAGCAGTATTTTAGTCAAATGCTATGAGAGAAAGGAGATACCTTAGATAGAAACTATTACAGAGGTATCAAACTGCTGGAACAGATCATGAAAATTACTGAGGGAGAGAAAGTTATAGCTCAGTTGATTAGGAACAGAATTAGACTAGATGAGATGCAGGCCCATCTCAGTGAAACTGAGTTCTGGAAGCACTGTGTATTATGTGCTTTCCACCCACACATTGCTTTAATTCCCCACCCCATATAGACCAAACTACATCTCATCATGCACTATGCTTGTCTACCCACCCCACCATGCAGCCAGTTTTCTCTCTCTCTCTCTCTCTACTGTGTTTTCCCGCATGTTTTTCACCTTAGCTGACAATAGTTAGGTTGTTGAATATATCAGATACAAAGGTTTTGAATAGTTTCTTTGTTGAAGAGCTTTAAACTCGTGTGAGAAGTATGCTATTTCTTCCGAATATAATTTTAAATATTTCTTATATAACACAAAAGAAATCTTTTACTTTCTGCTTGTTTTAGTCAGTGGACTGCGGCCATGCTGGGGCACTGCTTTGAAGTGTTTAGTCAACATGACTACAGTACTTTTTTTTTTTGAAGTCTGGTACTTATTTGATCAGAACCTTTTGCTAAACTGCTAAGTTATGGGGACATAAATAGACTAACACTGATTATTACACACACACACACACACGCACACAACAGGCTTTCACAGTTTCTGTTCCATCTATCAAATTCTTTCACAAGGCATTGGTCAGCCAGGGCTAGAGCAGAAGACACATGCTCAAGGTGCCATGCAGTGAGACTGAACTTGAAACCTCATATTTTTAAAGCAAGCTTCTTAACCCACACAGCTGTGCTTGTATCAAATATAGAAAAATTTGAAAACATTGGTCTCTTTCTCTAAATAACTCAAAATATTTTCAAAGTGTTTTTACACCAGGCAAAAAAAAAAAAAGAAAATATTGTCTGACTTACATTTTATTTATTTATTTTTTTCTTTCAGCTCTCTCCCAAATTCTTGAAAAAACTGCATTATTTAGTGATTTGATGCTCAAGTTACCAGATGTTGCTCATGATCTTTTTGACAAAAATGATCCATGGAGAATATGCATAGCTTGGTGTATAGTATTTTGTCAAAAAAGTAAAATTTATGATGATGTACATCAGAAAATGTTAGCAGTAGTATGTATTTCTTTCTTTACTTTTAATTTCAAATTGGCCACTCAGTTACTGTAACTTCTTTATTGTATATGTCTGTTATACGAGTATGTGTGTTTGTTTATGATGGGCTTCTGCACAGTTTCCATCTCCCAAATTCTACTCATAGACTATTGCTCATCCTGAATCTACAGAATCCCAGTGCAAATGCTTCTCCTAAAGCATAGATCCATTGGAGGACTTAATCTTCAACACTAAAAACTCATGACAGCTTCATAATTATACAGTGATACTATTACTTACAGTAGAAGCACTAGCTAAATAATTAGTTGTACCTCTTCATGATACCTATTTATGGTTTAGTAGATAGAGCCAGTTAAATATCATGTACACTGTGCCAGTGACCAGGTGTAGACCTTTGATCTTTCAGGGTTTTGATTGGTGCTATATTGAGTAATAATAATTGACTAACAATAATCCTTTCTATCATAGGTACAAGGCCTGAAACTTTGTGGGAGGGGGATTATATCAGCCCCATCTTATTTTATTGACCCCAAAAGGATGAAAGGCAAAGTTGACCTCAGCAGAGTTTGAACTCAGAACATAAAGACAGATGAAATGCTACTAAGCATTTTGTCTAGAGTATTGACAATTCTGCCAGCTTGCCAACTGAGTATTGAGTTATAATATTGGATTCAAATTTTGGCACAAGGTCAGCAGTTTTAGGGAAGAGGCTAAGTTAATTATATCAACTCCAGTGCTTAACTGGTACTTATTTTATCAAACCTGAAAGAATGAGAGGTAAAGTCGACCTTGATGGAATTTGAACTCAGAACATAAAGATGGACGTAATACTACTAAGCATTTTACCCAGCATTGAGTTATAATATTAAGTAATAATAATTCACAACAGAAAAGTGATTTGAAATTATATTGAGATTTGAGTTACAAAAATGAAAGTATTTTTACAATTAATTATGTTACAGTTATTTATTATGGCCAGTGTCCAACCCAAGCTACAGCAACAAAGTCCACCCGCCACACTTCTCAGTCTATCATCTCTACCTCAAGGTTCTGGATATATTGAGGCAGTGATGATATGTTACAACTACATATTTAAAAATGGATAAATATGAAGGAAAGTAGAAAACAAAAGATAATACAGTAATATGAATTATTTCATTGACATGGGACCAAATTTGCAGCTGGTGATGGTGGAGGGGTGGTAATCATTAATTTAAGTGGTTGAATATTTGGAATTTGTGCTTCATTGTAATGAAATTACTTTTCTGTTACTGTTTAAATAGTTTGTTTTTCTAAATGAATTTATTTCAGCTGAGCCAAGAATTAGAATTTATTCCCAAAGATCCAGCATATTCAAACCCTTTCCGTAAAACAGTTGAGGTAAATTCTTCTTTAATTTTTACCATTTGTCTTAAAACTTTATCTAATTTGTTGAGTGTCTTAAAGTTAAAAACATTCATCATCATTTAACATCCGTTTTCCATGCTGGCATGGGTTGGACAGTTTGACTAAAAACTGATAAGCTGGGGTGCTGCACAAGGTTCCAATCTGATTTGGCATGATTTCAACAGCTGGATGCCCTTCCTGATGCCAACCACTCCAAGACTAGTGAGTGCTTTTTACGTGCCACCAGCATGGGTGCCAGTTATGAAACACAAGCGTCAGCCATGACTATGATCTCACTTGGCTTGACATGTATTCTTTTGCACGATATATTGCCAGAAGTCTCAGTCACTTGTCACTGCCTCTGTCAGGCTTAAAATTTGAAGTGTGCTTTTTATGTGCCACCGGCATGGGTGCCAGTTACATGACACTGGCATTGGCCATGACTACAATTTCACTTGGCTTCATGGGTCTTCTCAAGCACAGCATATTGCCCAATGTTCGAAGGTCTCAGTCACTTATCATTGTCTATGACATTACATCACGTCACTGTAATATTTTTGAAAGTGTGTATTTAGTTCTGAACAATTGCTGATCTCTAAGGGATTTTATGTGCCTACTTCTGATAGCTGTTATCAGCTTGCATAATGGGTAATTTTCACACTTTAATTAAATCATTTTCAGTTTTTGAAAATTACCTAATTCTGTATTATAAGGTTTTCCTGTAATCAAGAGGGCATGTGCCATGGCAGCACATTGGTGCATTCACTATTTATTGGTATATTCCTGGTCCTCCCAGGTGACCCCCATTGACCAGAGTCCCTGTCAGTCCCCATCTCCTTGAGCTACCTCCTCAGCTGCCATATGGTATGTGGTTGACCAGCATGAGCCATCAACCCAGCTGGACACTCAGTGATGGGAACACAGTAAGCAGGGTCTAACTCAGAAAATTAAACAACATGGCCAAACAGTCTGAGCAGGCTCTTCTGAATCATTGTATGATTCCTGTAATAATGGCTTCAAGTTTTGGCACTGGGCTAGTAGTTTCCGAGGGGAGGGGTAAGTCAATTACATTGACCCCCAGTGCCCAACTGGTTCTTATTTTATCAACTTCAAAAGGATGAAAGGCAGAGTCAATTTTCATGGAATTTGAATTTAAAAGAATTTTGCCTGGCATGCTAATGATTCTGCCAGTTTTACCACCAATAAGTCTTGTAATGATGGTTTCAAATTTTGAGTCACTGCCTTAAGTCTTCCTATAATAATAATAACAATAATTATGATAATTAAATTTGTTTCTTTTGTAGTTTCCTTTTGATAATTACAGTGATATCCATCCCGTCTCATTTCTTTACTTAAAATATTTTTCATGACCTTCAAATTGATGTTTCTGAGTTTCACTCCTTCTCAATTTTATTCTTAATACATTTGTTCTGTGTGTGAAACTTACAAATATCTGTGTATTAATTTGTTTCTTTCCAAATTGTTCTTGAGATAAAGCAAATCAAAACACCTTTGTGGTGCTCTTGCTAAAGTATTTCTTTGAAAACAGGTCTCAAAGTGATTCTATTAGCAAAATAGTTTGGTTTGTTGGACTTTTTAAAATTATTTTTCATTAGAATTTTCTTTATTGTGTGAATTCACATATTTTCACCTTATTTTAATTTTACTTTTTAGTGCTCCACTGGTACAGGTGCCAAATATATATATAAATATAAAATATATATCTGTATGAGATAGCATGAAATTGTAAATCCATTCTAAAACATAAAAAGGTTGAAGGTTAAATGTACATGGTCAATGCATTGCAAAATCGAAAATATTAAAAAGATGTATGGGTAACTCAACAAAGCAAATACTTAAGTCCAGAGATCAAATTCATACATATCCTACAACCGTTTCAGGAAAGGTATTTCAGATTGGGTGAACTATTTGTGCCCATCTTGAATATATTCATTTCTTTCATCAGGGATTATTTGAAAATTTTTTAAAATTATTTAAGAGATATTAAGACTTCATACTTGGACCAGGTATCCTATGTTGCAATAAAAATTTGTTCAGATAACTAAAATAAGTTCTAAAATGAAGGTTAAATACACTACAAATCTCACAGAAAAATGATGCATTTACAGCTACTCTAAAATATATCGGAGATGAAAGATTGGAATTGATGTTTCAATTATTAACATATTAAAGCATCCGATATATTTAATGATATTTTTCTACTCATATGGAGTATGTTAATGGATTCTTTAGTGTATAATCTATATATCTAATATTTTGTAAACAGATATTTTTCAACTTTAAAATCTTTTTCTCATTAAAGTATAGCCAACCCATGTTATATATATATATATATATATATATATATATATATATATATATATGTGTGTGTTATAAAAATATTGGTTTACTTGATTGAAAATTCTTTTTTTTTTTTCCATAGGCAAGTCTTCCAAAAGAAGTTGTTAAAACTAAGAAAAAACCAAAAAAAGGACCAAAACTTTCACAGAATGTATAATAACATGTTCCACAATGTGTGACAGCATGTAACAATGAACAGTGTATAACATGTGTAATGACAATGTGTAATGAAGTGCAACATGTATTCAACAATGTGTATCACTGTCACGTCTAACAATGTGTGTAACAATATGTAACAAAATGTGTAACAGCATGTGACAATGTGGAGCATGTGTAACAATATGTTTCACAACATGTAACAACAACTGACAGACATCTGACAAGACTTTATGTAAATCATTTTTATTTATTAATAAATTATTTTGTATTTCTCAAAAATATTTGTTTTATTCAATTCTTATATAAATAGTCTTAAATCATGTTTTATACTTTTTGAAGAAGATGAGAACAACAGATGCTTTCTACAGTAAAAAAGGAGGGAACAAGTTTACAAGACACTTAGAATATATTGGTATTTGGAATTCAGTAAATCTGAACCTCAAAAAGAAAAAAATAAATATATTCTCAGAGATTACTTGTTCTTCTCTCAAATTCAAAACTGAGGAACCAATAAATTGACTGATCTTGTAAGAGTTGATACTCTTTCATTTTTCTAATTATTTAACTCATTTTTGTTGTTGTTTAATGAAATCATAAACGGCTCTGCTGTGAGCTTTAAGTGTAAAAATCAATATTTCATTATGATTCTTAGTCTTGAGTTTGTGTTTATATTTTGATTAACTTAAATTATTTCTTCTAAATTAGCTTTTGTTCATTCAACTGGAAGATCCTACAAACATGCAAACCCTACCCCAAAAGTAGCAAAAGTTGCAAACTCTCTAATGCAGGAAAATGAATTATTATGAAGAGATCACTGGACACTAGAATCTGTTTAAATGCTAAAAGTGAAACTTTTGAGAGCTGTCAACATACCATCAAATTCATTCTCAGATTTTGGTCTCCTGCTACACCAGGTCAACATGTGACTGTTACAAACTTTAATATATTATTAATTTTTATTAAATTATATGAATGCTATTAATCTATTTAGAATTTTTGCCCATGTGTACATAACTATGTAAGGGTATGGTTTTATGCATGTGTATGTGTGTGTATATGTACATATGTATGTACTTACATGTGTACTTACAGCTGTGTACATGTACAGGGGTTGGACAAAATAATGGAAACACCTAGCATCATAATTTTCAAATATCTATAAAACCGTCAAAAGCTTGTTTATTTTTATGTTTTTTGATTTATTATTAGTGTTGCTTAATATGTTTTGCTAAAATTGCTGTTTCTATTCAGATATAATCAGAAAAAGGTAATTAAAATTCATTAAAATGACAGATCTATCGGACTTCCAAAGAGGTCAAATTGTTGATGCTCGTATGGCAGGTACTAGAGTAATAAAAACAGCTGAAATGTTTGGTGTATCAAGAAGTACTGTCTTGAAAGTAATGACAGCTTTTGAGAAAGAGGGGGAAAACCTCCTCGTCAAAACAGAACTCTGGAAGAAAACCAAAACTTTCAGATAGGGACTGTTGGACTCTTACGCAAATTGTTAGAAAGGATCACAAAAGTACAGCTTCCAAAATTACTGCAGAGCTTAATGACCACCTTGAGAACCCAGTTTCCACAAAAACTATTTGCAGGGAGCTGCACAAAGCTGGATTTCACGAGAGGACTGCAATCAGAAAACCACTACTTTCAAAAACAAACATTGCAAAGCATTTAGAGTGGAGTAAAAATCTTCAGAATTGGTCCCTAGAGCAGTGGAAGAATGTTATTTTCTCAGACGAGTCATCCTTTCCCTTACTGAATGGCACAAGGAACATTCTAGTGAAGTTGAACATCTTATCTGGCCAACACAGTCCCCAGATCTCAACATTATTGAACATTTATGGTGCATTTTAGAAAAACAAGTAAGGAGTCGATATCCTCTGCCATCATCACTGCAAGAACTGGAGACTGTTTTAGCTGAAGATTAGAGAAAAATTCCTTTGGAAACAATTCAAACTTTGTACGAGTCCATACCTCGTAGAATTCAAGCTGTAATTACTGCCAAAGGTGGTCCTACTACATATTAAAATATGGGGCTAAATTACAGCAACATTAGTCCTAAACCAGGATTGCGATGAGGTAGACAGGGCTATTAGACAAAAGAAACAGGCTTGGAAGGACTGGAAGAACGGTGGTAGCAGGGAATTGTACCAATCTGCAAGAAGGGAAGCTAGGCGACAGGTTTATCTAGCCAGAGAGGAGGCAGATAAAAGATTTGCCAATGTTCTGCACCGTGAGGACCAAAGACTTGAGGTATTTCGTGTCGCAAGACAGTGTAGGAGAGAAATGTGTTCGCATGGATGATGGTACGCTTGCTGTAAATGAGGCTGCAAGGAAAGAGGTCTGGAGAAGCCACTACGATAGATTGCTTAATAAAGAGAATGAATGGGAGAAAGAGAGTCTGCCGTATGTTGACCCAACAGAGGGACCAGCTACCCGAGTTGACAGTACCATGGTAGATAAAGCAATTAAGAGTATGAAGACAGGGAAAGCCCCCGGCCCATCAGGAATCACTGCAGAGATGCTCAAAATATCTGGCAGTGTCGGCTATAGCCTAGTCACCCGTATTACGAACCAGGTGATACACGAAGGAGTCATACCCAACGACTGGTGTAGCAGCACCATAATCAACTGCTACAAAGGTAAAGGTGACGCTTTAGATACAAATAATTACAGAGGTATCAAGCTTTTAGATCAGGTAATGAAAGTCATGGAGAGGGTCATAGCTCAACTGCTTAGGGAGCGAGTCAGCTTAGATGAGATGCAGTTTGGTTTTGTGCCTGGGAAAAGCACCACTGATGCTATATTTCTGGTAAGACAGCTTCAGGAGAAATACCTAGCCAAGGATAAACCTCTGTTCCTGGCTTTCGTTGACCTGGAGAAAGCCTTTGACAGGGTCCCCCGATCTCTCATCTGGTGGTCAATGAGGAAACTAGGGATAGAAGAATGGTTAGTGAGAGCTGTGCGAGCCATGTACAGAAACTCTGTCAGTAAGGTGAGGATTGGCAGAGAGTACAGTGAAGAATTCCGGGTGGAGGTAGGGGTCCACCAAGGTTCTGTCCTCAGCCCCCTCCTATTTATCATAGTTCTCCACGCTATAACAGAGGAATTCAAGACAGGATGTCCCTGGGAGCTCCTCTATGCTGATGACCTTGCACTAATTGCTGAGTCACTATCACAATTAGAGGAGAAGTTTCAGGTATGGAAGCAAGGACTAGAATCAAAGGGCCTTAGAGTCAACCTAGCTAAAACCAAAGTCCTCATAAGTAGGAAGGCAGACAAAAACAAACCCCTTCAGGTAGATGGCCCTGCTCGATCTGTAGAAAAGGAGTGGGAAGTAACTCTATAAGATGCACCCAGTGCAAGCTATGGACACATAAGAGGTGCAGCAATATCAAAGGAAAGTTAACTAGGAAGTTAGTTTTTGTTTGCAGCAGATGTTCTGGAGCTATAAATACTGGAAATGTGCAGAAAACAACTTCTGCCACATTCCAGGGAGAAAAACTAGAAGTGGTTGATAGCTTCCGCTATCTTGGTGACCAAATTAGCAGTGGAGGTGGGTGTGCTGAAAGCGTAGCTGCTAGAATTAGAATAGCCTGGGCAAAGTTCAGAGAGCTCTTACCTCTGCTGGCGACAAAGGGTCTCTCTCTCAGAGTAAAAGGCAGACTGTATGACGCATGTGTACGAACAGCCATGCTTCATGGCAGTGAAACATGGGCCGTGACTGCTGAGGACATGCGTAGGCTCGCAAGGAATGAAGCCAGTATGCTCCGATGGATGTGTAATGCCAGTGTGCATACTAGACAAAGTATCAGTACCTTGAGAGAAAAGTTGAACTTACGAAGCATCAGTTGTAGTGTGCAAGAGAGACGACTGCGCTGGTATGTTCATGTAGCGAGAATGGATGAGGATAGCTGTGTGAAAAAGTGCCACACCTTAACAGTTGAGGGATCCTGTGGAAGAGGTAGGCCCAGGAAGACCTGGGATGAGGTGGTAAGGCACGACCTTCGAACATTGGGCCTCACCGAGACGATGACTTCTGACCGAGACCTTTGGAAATATACTGTGCGCGAGAAGACCCGGCAAGCCAAGTGAGACCTAAATCTAAGGCCCAGCCAGCCCACTTATGCGTACCTTCCTTCCTTCCTTCATTGGACACTAAATTCCACTTGTGAAGACCTGTTGAGGCAAGTGAAATCGAAATCGAGTTAAATTAAAATTGGATACTAAACCCCACTGCGAAGACCTGTTGAGGCAAGTGAAATAGAAATAGATTGTTGCCAGCGCCCCCGGACTGGCTCATGTGCAGACGACACATGAAATGTTTCGAGCGGGATCGTTGCCAGTGCCCCTGGACTGGCTCATGTGCGGGCGACACATGATATCTTTTTGTGCGAGATCGTTGCCGGTGCCCCTGGACTGGCTCATGTGCGGGTGACACATGAAATTGTTCGAGCGGGATCGTTGCCAATGCCCCTGGACTGGCTCATGTGCGGGTGACACATGAAATGTTTCGAGCGGGATCGTTGCCAGTGCCCATGGACTGGCTCATGTGCGGGAGACACATGAAATCTTTCGAGCGGGATCGATGCCAGTGCCCCGGGACTGGCTCATGTGCGGGCGACACATGAAATCTTTCGAGCGAGATCGTTGCCGGTGCCCCTGGGCCGGCTTGCAGGTGACACATGAGGTTTTTCGAGCGAGGTCGTTGCCGGTGCCCCCGGACTGGCTTATGTGCGGGCGACACATGAAATCTTTCGAGCGGGATCATTGCCAGTGCCCCTGGACTGGCTCTTGTGCGGGTGACACGAGGCTTTTTTTTTTTTTTCTTTTTTCGAGCGGGATCGTTTGCCAGTGCCCCCGGACTGGCCCATGTGCGGGCGACACATGAAATCTTTCGAGCGGGATCGTTGCCAGTGCCCCTGGACTGGCTCATGTGCGGGCGACACATGATATCTTTCGTGCGAGATCGTTGCCAGTGCCCATGGACTGGCTCTTGTGTGAGTGACACATGAGGTTTTTCGAGCGAGATCGTTGCCGGTGCCCCTGGACTGGCTTGTGCGGGTGGCACATAAAAGACACCATTTCGTGTGTGGCCGTTTTCGTGCGGGTGACACGTAAAAGCACCCACTACACTCTCTGAGTGGTTGGCGTTAGGAAGGGCATCCAGCTGTAGAAACTCTGCCAAATTAGATTGGAGCCTGGTGTTGCCATCTGGTTTCACCAGTCCTCAGTCAAATCGTCCAACCCATGCTAGCATGGAAGGCGGACGTTAAACGATGATGATGATGATGTGCAGGAGTGGCTGTGTGGTAAGAAGCTTACCTCCCAACCACATGGTTCCAGGTTCAGTCCCACTGCATGGCACCTTAGGCAAGTGTCTTCTATTATAGCCTCGGGCTGACCAAAGTCTTGTGAGTGGGTTTGGTAGACAGAAACTTAAAGAAGCCTGTCGTGTATATATATATATATTTAAAAAATGTGTAGAGGTAACATACGAGTATATATATATATATATATATATATATATCAAAATAAGCAACAAGGATATCCAAGGTTAATGCAGTACGATCGTTTCATGTGACTCCATTTATTTAAGCAATGTGAACATTACATCAAATGTAAAATGCAGAGCAATCCTCAGCTGCACAAAGATATAGAAATTTACTGAAATTTCATTTCAACAGAAGGACATATTTTTATAACTACATTTAAACTCTCCAAGTAGAAAGGAAGAATACAAAAAGCCATTTTGACTTAGCCAGACCATACAGGCTAGTAATTAATTCTAAGCAGATTTTTATCAAATAAAATTTGGGAATTAAAGGAAAGTGGTACCAGTTTTAGCCTTAAATGGGAAATTATAAGAAAAGCCCAACCTTATAGAAATAGCAGATATGGATGTGAATTATGTTCCATGGAAACATATAAAATTTTTAAACTCAGAAACAATTCTAACCTGATTAATAACAGATTAGACCTTAGAGTATTGTGTACACTGTTCCACTCGCACTTTTAAATATTTTAAAAAGTAGCAAACTTATATAGTGTGGTATTTTAACATCTACCATGTTTATCTTAAGCTATAATTAGTACATATTTAAATTGAAATTGAACCTTTATAGCATATTTTTGATCTCTCATCTTAATGTATAATCTTCCTGTGAAAACAAAAATTCTAACTTTATCCATGGATGGTATATGGTTTTACTTAAATTTTTTTCATATCACTTTTGCTATTACTGTTAGTTCAGTGTGTATCTTAACTTTAATGAATAGGATGTTTTGAAATTTCTTAGTAATTTTTAAACCTTTTAAAATTTTTATTTGATGCCTGACCCTAAAGGATTCATGTTATTCCTTTATTGTTGTAGTATTATTATTGTTATTTTATGGGTGACTTAAATAAATCTAATCCTTGTTCCATTATTATTTTGTACTTAGCCCATGTTGGTTAACACAAGTTCCTGATAATTTAAGATAGTGCGATCTAATTAAATTAGTACATAATTATCATGTTCTCTATTAATAGTTTAGTTCACCATTATAGTCTATGTTAATTCCAATCATTCATTTTATCAGTTTCTTAAACCTTGATGAGTCCATCATTATAAACCATATAAATCCTATGTAGCATGTATGGTGGGTCTGTGTGCATCATTAATGCCTGCAGATTTGTCATAAGTTACATAATTTCTTGCAGTTTATATAGCACTAAGCATATTTTACTCTATGGATTATATTTGAAAATGAATATCTTTTAAGGAAAGACCATGTTGCTAATTTCTTCAATAGGTTCTAGTTTTAGTCAATATAGCACAACAGGATGATTTCTTCTAAAGCACATGGAAGTGGCTGGTTCATAGAATTTCAAGATGTTTAGATTGTAAGATTGTTTCCATCACATGTTTAGCAGTTTCAAATGGCTCAAAAATGGAGAATATTTACTGCCATTGGCAATTTACCGAGAAACTGTGAGAAATCTGACCAATTGACCAACTTGTATGACCAGAATGCACACAGAGTTGCAAGAGTTATGTATATTTTAATGGAGAGAGAGAGAGAGAGAGATGTAGTGTTCTGAAGTATTTGTAATATCTGTAAAAAGCAGTGGTTCTCAATAGGGGTTCATATGACCCCTGAGGGTCTATACAAGATTTCTGGAGGCTTACACAAACAGAATATTAGATTGGGGATCCATGGTAGTATCTTTAGGGGTCCATGAAAAAATTGTGCTTTAGATGTATTTATTGCAACAAACAGGTTTCTTTCTCAAACTCTTTATATAGTAACATATTTCCAGCTTCTGAGAAACGATTTCTCAAAGGGTGCTATTGCAAATTTACATAAGCGAATGAGTGAAAAACGAAATAGGAATATTGAAAGAAGTATCTATAAAACTAGTTTTTAATCCTGGAATGGCTTTGTGGGAGGTAGGCACCAGAGTAAAACAGGAATCAAAGGTATCCATACATACCACTGGTTTAGAGGGTGAGTGTAAAATATTGGAAAAGTACAAAGAATCAATGGTTGAACAAAACATTGAATTAAAAAAGAGTGAAATTGGCCTACAGTATTGGGAACAACAACCCTTTCAAGGCCACTGTGAATGGGGTGGAGAGAGAATGAAGAAGATTTGTGATATTTGAAGAAACAGAGAATGACAAATGCTAAATTGGATGCCTTCAAAAATAGGATGAGCAGTGGCCAAATTTTATTGATAACTGTGAGAATTTGGTTGCAATGGAGGCAACAGAGAAGCTTAAAGGAATCAAAAATGCTCAGTCTTTACTGCTGATATATCCATCTGATAGAGAATAGTATTTGAGAGAATAAACTATATATGAATGCAGTGACCATTCCTTTGAAAGTGGATGTTGTTGAGGTCACTTGCGTCAAAGAATTTCACACACAAGTAATCAAATTTCTCTCACGCACTAGTAACCGAAGATTCCATGACTATCAAAGTAAATTTCCTGGCACCTACTTGGAAATTCCACCAATTAATTTCTTAATGTCTACCTCATCCTTTCAATCTAATCTGATAATTATGTAAAAATAGAATGTTTGTGATAAAATACATTCATTTCAGGGGTGTGAATCCAGCCCCTTAAGTGCTGTCATCCTCTCAGGAACCCAAAATGAATTTATAAATATCTAACATGATTGTTTTCATGAAACACTTGTTTCCAGGAAAACATTCGAAAGTAGATGAGAACAACAGGAAAAAATGTAAAAGACTAAATGTGTTAGGACAATCCTATGTGTAATAACTTGAACATCTAGAAGATGGGTGTAACTCCTTCAAAATAATTAACTATATGACTATCAATCAATTAGAATAGAGATAATTTTGACACTTTAGATGCAACCAAGTTTTCATATAAAATTATTATAGGTCTTTTTTTTTGTTTTAAAACGACGATGATGATGATGATGATGATTTAATAGTTTCAGTACCATACTTCTGTTTAAATACACTGTATTTGTTTCAATTAATTCTGGAAATAACGAGGAATTTAATAAAAATTACTTACATTTTGTTAATGCCTGTTTGCTGAACCACTAAGTATAGCTGCAGTCCAGTGACTATAACCAGTAAAAGAGTGTTTGTACTGATATTTTTACTTTGGTCAAATTTGTTTCAAAAGAACTTGCTGAATATTTTGTGATGTGGGAAAAGATATAAAAGAGTGGAAATATATACCAGGTTCTTTCTTTTGTCCTGTGTACAAGAGTAGTTAATGCCTTTTTGTACAAATCTTCCCACGATTGCCCTTGGTGCCAAGATTAGAAGCTTCCTGTTTACTAACCCGAATTTAAAACTATTCCTCAAAGTTCTAAACTGCAGCATAACAACTAATTATTAAACTGGGGTTTAGAATGTAGATTAACATGAATTTTGAGGGAAGGTTTTAATTTAGATTAATTTGTTACTGGTTGGCAGATATCAGCATGAATCAGCAAACAGTTTGTTCACTGAATTTATAAAGAAGAGCATTGACTCTCATTAGATTAATTAGTTCAGGTCCTCAGCTGATGAGACAGAGCAATGTCAAAATATCAGCTGTCCCAGAGTCCCTTACACCAATGAACCTTATGAACACACATCTGTCATAAGGGAGAAGTTGTTCTCCTGTGACGAAACACAACAGTGATTAACTTATTCGCATTTGAATCTGCTAGAACTAATTAAAATTTAATATGCAAATCATTGTGTGTATGTGTGTGTGTGTGTGTGTGTGTGTGTGTGTGTGTGCGTGCGCACACGTACATGTGTATATAGTGAAGGCACATGACTTAGTGGTTAGAGTATTTGCCTCTCGACCTTACAGTCATGAGTTCAATTCCTGGCAGTGCATTGTGTTCTTGAGCAAAATATTTATTTCATGTTGCTCTAGTCCATTCAGTTGGAAAAAGTCAGTGGTACATGCATTTTGATAAACCAGCCTTGTCACATTCTGTGTCATACATATATATATATATATATATATATAAATTGGAAATGTAAAAATAAAAACAAAACACAAAGGATTCTGCGGTACACGTGTTTCAAGCTTTATAGTTGTTGCATCATTATTGGTATATAATTGATAGTATAAAGCTATCTTCAGCCGCAAATGTATTCTTTCCCAAGAATTATATCACATAGAAGAAGTTAAAGGAGGAAGAAACATGAGAGATAAAAGGTGAGATTCCGTTTGGTATTTTCTATTGTAATATACCTCGTAGAATTCTTAATTTGATATATTTACACAGAAGTTCCTTGGTACTCCGGAATCCGTCCATACTGTGCCACAATTCAGTGTAGAGTGAATGCTAAATAAACAATACTAGTTTATATTAGCTAGAAGGATAGTGTTAAAAGAGGGAAGAAGTTGGTGGTTAAAACAATATAACAAAATGAAATAATAATATAAAATAAAATAAGGAATATAAAATACTAAGAAGAAAAATACAGATATTCATACAAAAATAAAAGGAGTCAAATATATATATCAAAATAAGCAACAAGGATATCCAGAGGTAATGCAGTACGATTGTTTCATGCAACTCCATTTTGATCCTATTTTCAGTCAGCCATTGTTGATTCCTTTTTGCTGTGTGGCATGGAGCCCCATCTTCCATGAATAAAAACTCATTTATCATTATGCTATCGTGTGAATACATCGGAAGTAGTCTTTGCTTAAGTATGTCGATATATTTTTCAGAGTTTATGGTTCCAACACATTCGATCACCTCAGAACGACCATTGCTGGTGACAGCTCCCCATACCATTATAGAGATACTGCCATGTTTCACAGTTAGTTGGAGTCGTTTCAAATCAAATTCTTGATTGGGAAGCCTCCAGACCCAAACACGTCCAATGTTTGAAAATAATGTAAATCTGGATTCATCTGAGAAAGTCACTATCCCAAAATGAACTGGATTTTTCTGACATCTCCTTAGTCCATTTCTTTCTTTTCATGATATTAATTGGTTGAAGGTAAGGTTTTCTTCTAGCTGCTCGTCCATAATACCCAAGATTATGGAGATATGTAACACACGTTCTTGGACTAACTTCTAGCTGTTTTGCAACATCAGAAGCCTTCGAACGGGGCTCGTTTTCCACAATTCTCTTCAAACAGCGAAGCTTCCTTTCTGAGGGCCCAGGGCGGCTGGGACAAGAACCTGTTGATTCTTTTCCTTGGCTTTTGAATTGCACTATAATTCTATTAACAGCAGCAAGAGGAATTTGAAGATTTTCGGCAATTTTTCGCTGGCTAAGTCCAGCCTCAGATTGCCCAACAATATGACCTCTTTGGAGATCTGACATTTCTGCTCAATTTTTTGTGTGTGGCATGGTTACTCTTCGCAAAGGTTAAATATAATGGCACCTGGAATGAAAAAGAATAATTACATTGTAAATTCTACACTGCTGAAAACATATTAAGACACTTAGATCAGAAATTCTGAAAATTAAAGGTGTCTATTTACTTCCTGCATGTCTGTGTGTATATATATATATTAAAAAAATCTATCTGTCTACCTATCTATTTATCTATCTGTGTGTGTGTGTGTGTGTGTACGTGTGTACATGTGCGTGTGTGTGTGTGTATTTGTGTGTCTATATATATATATATATATATATATATATATATATATATATATACTACCTTTCTTTCCTTCTCTGAGAGTCTGCTAATACTTTGTATGTACCACTTCCTCACATTTTTTTTTCTTGTGTTTGTTCTTTGCTTTTTGGGGGATTTATTATATATATATATACTATCTTTCTTTCCTTCTCTGAGAGTCTGCTAATACTTTGTATCTACCACTTCCTCACATTTGTTTTTTTTCTTGTGTTTGTTCTTTGTTTTTTGGGGGGATTTGTTATATATTGATATATATATATATATATATATATATCTATATATATATATATATCATAATAATCATCACGTCCACTTTCTTATTTTCCATACTTGAAAAGGTCGGGGGAGTCTATTGAGGCAAATATTCTATAGCTGGATGCCTTTCCAGTCACCAACCCTCATTTCACCATGGCCAGAATATTGGAAATGAATGACATGGCTTGTATAACAGTGACACTCATCGCAATGTCAAACAGAGACAGAAACATAACACACACCCACACTTGCACGTGCATGTATAAACAAAGGGTTTCCTCTTACTATATTCACTCAAAAGGTCCCATGCTATAGAAGATGACATTTGCCTAAGATTCCATGCAATGGAACTGAACCCGAACTATATGCTTGGGAAACAAACTAGCAAACTTCTCACCATACAGTCATGCCGACACCCATATATATATATATATATATGGGAGAATATACAAATAATAACAACAGACGAGGACAGGTGGTGTAAATAACAAAAGTATATATTAGTATGACGCTCGGGAATATGGAAAGTCTTTGACGTTTCGAGCTACGCTCTTCAACAGAAAGAATACGGAGACAAGGAGAAAAACACGGAGAAAATATATATTATATTATCTAAATATATATTATATTTTCAATGTCCCTCACATCATCTAAATTACATTCCATTAGAATTAAAAACAATACAAAAAAACACTGCTGACAGTTTAACCATTGTTAAAATGACAAAACCACAAACAGTAGGAAATGATTTGCACACTGAAAAACAGATTAAAATATTTTTGAAAATGTTTAGCTGTGCACTTAAACAGTTTACATTTCAACCACATGGTTGTGGGCTCAGTACCAAATTGTGTGGTACCTTGGGTGTCTTCTATTAAAGACCTAGTCTGAGCAAACTTTGTGAGTGGATTTGGTAGATGTAACTGAAAGAAGCCTATTTTACATCTATATATATATATATATATATATATATATACATACACGACAAGAAATAATTATTGTCTCTTTTTATGGAGACAAAAGGATTTATAGGACTGCAAAAAAAGAAGTGCTCAAATGAAATTTGTGTATATTTGTGTATATATTATATTATCTAAATATATATTATATTATCTAAATTTGTGGTACTCACAAAAATGCTCATTTGGTGGACCAGGCTACAAACTGTGTAGTAAAAAAATACAGAGTGGTGTAATGTATAATACTATGCAGTTGACATCCAGTATATATTTTTACATGTTGTTGGCTGTGAAATAATCATAACCTTACAGATATCAGCCCGTGAAATAAATATATTCATCTCCTACCTCCCGATTTTCTTTATATTATCTATATATATGTATCAACATCATCACCATCATCATCATTTAACTCTTTAGCATTCAGATAACTGTATCAAATGTAATGCTAATTTATTCACATCATTTATTCCAGCATTATCTTGTAGCTTTGAGATTTTGATGATGTGAGCCTTTGAATGACATTGTAGGGCATGTGCAAAAGGCCAGATCTGGCTGGTGTAAAGATAAAACAGATAGAACATGTCGATCAGATATGGCTATTTTAACTCCATGCAATTAGTTGATGTAGATTTACATGCACTGTACTTGCTTTGAATCGGGTGACATAAATACACGTGGTTGTATCTGCCATGTTTTTCTATCCATGTTTGTATACTAGTTGATAAATATCCACTATTCCTTACAGAATTGATAATAGCAGCCGCTGTGCAAATTTCAAAGAATCTGATAAGTTTGTTAGACTCTTCATATAGATATTTCCAACTCAGTTTGAGACTTCTATCACCATAATACTATAAAAGGAATGTAACATAAAAATTACAATGAGCTCAGTTCCTATACTGAGCTGCACAAAGAGATGATGCATCATAAACAACAAACAACTTGAGGTAAGTTCTTCATCCCTCAAGCTAATGTTTGTGATAAACTATAAGGTAGTAACACTCATACCACTACCAGCCAGCACCCAGTAACTAACATTTTTGTGGTAAGGACATACTCTTACGATATTATAATTCTTATTAATTGCCTAAAGTATTCCCAATGAGATGTTTTTGTGTTTTTATGTATCTATATTGTACTGTGTGTGTTTAGAATTAGTTATTTTTATGTATAAAAGTGATCATGCTGCTTGTTCTCTGTTATTTTCTTGTGCTTCTGTTTATCTCTTTCTTTTCACCCAGTAAATGTTCATAGGAATGCAATCTCACTAGATGATGTGAAAATCAATAGGAAAATTAATTTTGCATTACAGCTAAATTTCTAGGAATGCATTACTTCCATAAAGCGAGGAATTCCTAACGAGAGTCATTATGCCAATATAATTAACATACACACTGGTACAATTCCACTCCTTTTCTTTATTATTAGTCAATTGGGAAAAAATATTGGTTAAAAAACAAATTAGTTAGATATTTAATCAATTGACTAATAATGAAAAAAAGGATTGAAATTGAATCAGTATGTGTGTGTTAATTATATTGGCATAATGACTCTCATTAGACAAAAGAATCTTGCAAACCAGATACAAAAATGAAATATATATATATATATATATATATATACACACACACACACACACATACAGGAATTCCTCACATTAGCAAGTAAAAAATTGGCTGAAAACAAAATTTCATGTGTGTGTGTAAATCATCTAAGAGCCCATAAATCAGGGAAAAATGCACTTGTATATTTGTCAATAGAGTGAGTATATTATCCAAAGTGTACAGTATTATATATCCATTACACCCAATTCTTATCAATCAGTTTCATGCTAGGGATTCAACAGAATGTTTAATAGAAGACACTTACCCATGGTACCACACAATTTGATACTGAACCCACAACCATGTGGTTGAAATACAAACTGTTTAACCACACAGCTACACATTTTCAAAAATATTTTAATCTGTTATTCAGTGTGCAAATCATTTCCTGCTGTTTGTGGTTTTGTTATTTTAATAACGGTCAAACTCTTGGCAGTAATGTTTTTGTATTGTTTTTAATTCAGATGGATTGTAACTTAGATGATGCGAGGGACATTGAAAAACCCTAACCCTAACCCTAAGTAACAATTTGATTATGTAACTCTACACTCATCAGAGGTAGCTGATATTTCATTCTATATCAGCTACTTCTGATGAATACAGGGTTACATAATCAAATTGTTAACACTCTGTTGAATCCTTAGTGCAAAACTGATTGGTAAGATCAGCCATAATGAATATATAAAACTGTACACTTTGGATAATATAAATATACACAAATTTCATTTGAGCACTTCTTTTTTTGCAGTCCTATAAATCCTTTTGTCTCCATAAAAAGAGACAATAATTATTTCTTGTCGTGTATATATATATATATATATATATATATATATATAGATGTAAGATAGGCTTCTTTCAGTTACATCTACCAAATCCACTCACAAAGTTTGCTCAGACTAGGTCTTTAATAGAAGACACCCAAGGTACCACACAATTTGGTACTGAACCCACAACCATGTGGTTGAAATGTAAACTGTTTAAGTGCACAGCTAAACATTTTCAAAAATATTTTAATCTGTTTTTCAGTGTGCAAATCATTTCCTACTGTTTGTGGTTTTGTCATTTTAACAATGGTTAAACTGTCAGCAGTGTTTTTTTGTATTGTTTTTAATTCTAATGGAATGTAATTTAGATGATGTGAGGGACATTGAAAAAATGTTAAAAAGGAAGGGGGCAACAGTTAAAAGAATTTGAGTAGCACTGTTTGAGAAGACACTGTTCTTTGTTACAATTAATCCTCACTACCATCTTATCTTATCTTCTTCCTGGCTACTAACACCCATTCTTATATAATGCAGGGTAGCCATATATTTTGTCTAAAGCAAGACACCTGTACTTGTTTCTTTATCATACTCTAGCTTCTCAACACCATGCATAAATACCCCTTCACATATGCACACTTTGTCAAGCAGGATTTTACTTTTACCTGTCTTGTAACTTACTAGGCAACCCCATTAGTACCAGTGGTATGAAAAAAAAGCACCCAATACACACTGTAAAGTGGTTGGCATTAGGGAGGGCATCCAGTCATAGAAACTATACCAAAGCAAGCATTGGAGATTGATGCAGCTCTGCAATTCACCAGATCCTGTCAAACTTTCCAACCCATGCCAGCATGGAAAATGAACATTAAATGACAATGATGGTGAAGTTTGAGATTTGGAAATGCTTTGTCAAAATTCTCAAAAGTAATCCATATAAACTGATAACAAAGGGAAGGAGAGTGGAAAGGGGTTGCAGATCAGATATTTGTAGTAAGGCAGATGTGTGGGAAGTTTTTTTGCGAAAGGGAGGGATGTATATTGGGCCTTTATGGATGTGTGAATAGGGATGCAATGTAACAGGTGCTGCGGTTGTATGGAGTAGATGGTAGATTGTTGACAGCTGTACAGTTTCTATAAAGAAAGTTGAGTGTACGTTTGGGTGAGTGGTGAAGTTAGTGAGTGGTTTGATGTGAAGGTGGGGGTTAAGACAATGTTGTGTGATGTCTCCATGGCTGTTTAATCTGTATGTGGATGGTGTGGTGAGAGAGGTGAGCGCTAGAACCTTTGGTAGGGGAGCCCAAATAGTGGGAGAAAATGGAGAGAAATGGCAGGTGACTCAGTTGTTCTTTGCTGATGATACAGCACTGGTGGCGGATTCGGAAGAGGAACTGAGGAGACTGGTGGTAGAGTTTGGAAGAGTGTGTGAGAGGAGGAAACTGAAAGTGAATGTCGCTAAGAGTAAGGTGATGAGATGTTCAAGAGATGGAATGGCTAGTAGGGTGAATGTGAGTATAAATGGTGAGATGTTAGAGGAGGTGAGCATTTTTAAGTATCTGGGATCCCATGTAATTGCAGATGGGGGGGGGGGGAAGCTGAGGAAGTGGGATATAGAGTGAGTGAGGGGAGTAACATAATTGGAGTTGTGAAAGATAAAAGGTTGAGTATGAAAGCGAAAAGAGGTGTGTATGAGGGTGTGATTGTGCCGACAATGTTATATGGTGCAGAGACGTGGGGTCTGAGAGAAGCAGAAAGGAGGTGACCAGATGTGTTTGAGATGAGATGTTTGAGGGTTAGGTGTGACACAGATGGATACGGTGAGAAATGAGGAGGTGCAAAGGCAAACAGGAATGAAAGAAAATCTAACAACCAGAATGGATAGATGAATGATGAGGTGGTTTGGCCACATGGAGAGGATGGATGAGGAGTGGATGGTAGGGAGGGTGATGAAGGCAGAAAGGGTAGGGAGCAAAACTAGAAGCAGACTTTGGTTTCTGTGGATGGATGGAGTGAGGAAAGTTTTGGTGGTTAGAGGTGTTGGAGTGAGAGAAGCAAGAGAGTTTAGAAATGATAGGAAAGCTTGGAGAGTGTTTGGGGATGGATGAGTGAATTGATGTTGCTCAAAGGGGTATGGAATCACCATGATGCAGCAGGGTAAACCAACATATGCTGTTGGGCCCCAGTGGTGATGTTGGAGGTTGCGTTCAATGCCTTCACCCAAGCAAAGGACGGGGCTCACCTCTTTGAGCTGGGAAATGAATGGAATGCCTGGTGGGTGTTTTGTTGTGGCTACCCCTCCTATGGGGAATTAGGCCTTGGTATATATAAAACAAAACCATAGTGTAACCTCAACACTTTGGCAATAATTAAATCTAAGGTTTTATAAACACAGGTTGGCATTAGGAAGGGCATCCAGCTGTAGAAACCATGCCAAAACTGACAACTGGAGCCTGGTGCAGCACTTAGCCTTACCAGCTCCTGTCAAACAGTCCAATCCATGCCAGTATAGAAAACAGACATTAAATGGTGGTGGTGGTGGTGGTGGTGATGATGATGATGATGATGATGAGGAGGAGGAGGAGGAGGATACAAGTATCACTTTGTCAGCATTATAATAGCCCACTAAATTAATCCCAGTGTTTTTATTATTATTATTTTATTACTATTTATTTTATGAATCCAAGAAGGATGACAGGAGAAAATAGAAAATAGAAAATAACACATTGAATGTTTCATCTCTCTGCAGTGGTTTGTAAGATGTTTGAAGGTCATCTGAAAACCGTCTCTGAACTAGTTATCTGAGAAGTGGTTTATTTTAAAACTTCTATTTGGTTTTACTTTAATAAAATTTAGAAATAAGTGGCAGCAGTCAGTATTGTTCCTGTTCTGGCCTAAATAAACAAAGTTGCAATGAGAGCACATAAGTGGTTATTTTAAGGAAAGTTGACAATGAGAAGTTTTAATCTTAATATCAAGAGAGATAAACAAATAGAAATAAAAGAAACAATTCAGCACACTTATTCCTCATCCTTCTCCTGTTACCTGGTAATATCAAAGACTCAGATTTAAACTTAGCTCTGCAAACTAAAGAAGTATTCTAGGACACCTATTTAATGTTAAAAAGGATTCAAGCTTATAACTGATGTATTAAGATTCTATCAATATTGTAAGACTCCTTGATATGTCATTTAATCATGGAAACAACTCTCTTGTTTTCTTTATAATAATTAGAACACCCATTTTTTTTTTTTAAGTATGTGGAAAGACATTCTGGCAACAGAGGTTAGATACAATGGAAAATCCTATGACAATAAAACATCTCATTGTATTTTATGAACATCCTGCTAAATGGAAAATCCTGTAGTTGATTACGTAATAATGGGCTTGAGGTTTTTTTGATGGAGATAAGTAAAAAAAATGACATCTTTGTAAGACAATCCCGAAAATTTAAATAAATTATATTTTCAAAATTATTGACATTTTCATTAGGTACAAGAAAACAGATAACTGCCATGTTGTTGCATTCATTCCTTTCCCAAAAAACATTATTGAAAAAAGAAAGTAACATTTCTTCAAGTGTTTATCAAGTACAAGTTCCGAAGTCAGTACCAATATAAGTATTTTGTGTTAGTTGCTCTCTTTTTCTCCTCATAAATATTTCTTTTGTCTTCTTATTTGAGAAAAGACAAATTTCAGAGTGGAAGAATAAAATAGATTAAATTTAATTTCAGTTTCTTAATTGCATTCATTATATGAAGTCAAGTTTGTTGGATTTTAATTTGAAACAGGGAGACACCAACAAATATTTAGTCTAAAAGTACTTTGACTGAATTATCTCTAGCACCGGCTTTCTCTTAATAATATCAATTATATCATTGATAATTCTTGACAATTAGACTTAGATACAATGGATGTGGTAAACTAATCTACCAGTCAGTGGTTTCTGTAAGATGCATGAGAAATGAGCCAACCAGAAACTCATGTCTTGATATGTCTATGATCTGTGAAGATGATGACAAAATGGTTATATAGTTTTAGCGACCAGCTACAATATAGCTAAATGGATTTGAGACCAAATTCTACATTTTTATGAATTGTCAAGCAAATTTCTGGTGTATTATTTTCTCCTCTCTGCACTTGGAGATTAATGAGAATGAGTGGACCTCTTGATCTTTTGCTGGTCGTGGAAGGGACAAGACAAATAATTCCGGTAGAGTCTATTGCCCTCATTGACCTACTTTAATTAGCAAACATAAAAACACAAGCAATTTAGTTATCTCTCTGTTTTTGGCTGGTTGCAGCCTGGGTAAGGAGTGAGCCTTCTTGCTATGTGTGTGAATGTAGACTTATTATTTATATCTTTCTACATTTCTCTAATAGTAACAGACATGAAACTGTCTATCATATAGAATGGACTACAGACCCATAGAATATATTTTACTGCAACAATTAATTATATATTGCAACAACTAATATTATAATCAACTTAATACATGACTATCTTCATAATTCTTATTGTTCTGTTCTTTAATCAATTCTCCAATGCATCATTTTAATTCAAATCACTGTTGTTACATTTTAGTAACTGCCGACTCAAGAACTCAAGCCTTCTAAACCAATTGCAATCTGTTGTTACAGGCAGCAGCTTTCTACCCAAGATTCAAGAATTGCACACCTAAAACAGTTGCACTAATTTCATCACGTGCAGCATTCTGTGAATTGTGATGACGCGGGTTCCAGTTGATCCGATCAATGGAACAGCCTGCTCATGAAATTAATGTGCAAGTGGCTGAGCACTCCACAGACACATGTACTCTTAACGTAGTTCTCGGGGAAGATTCAGTGTGACACAGAGTGCGACAAGGCTGGCCCTTTGAAATACAGGTACAACAGAAACAAAAAGAAAGAGTGAGAGAAAGTTGTGACGAAAGAGTACTGCAGGATTCCCCACCACCCTAATTTCATCACAGGTTGATACACAGAAATTGTTACTTTTGACTTAAAAGAAGTACAGCCTTCTCTTCAACCAAACATGCAATTTTCTATGATTGGAGTTGAAGTTTTTTAACAGTTAAATCCTGCTTTTAAAAACCAATGTGCACCTGTCTTAACATGAAATGCACAGCCTCCAACTAATAAACAAAACATGCACTCTGATTGAATTCCATAGTTCCATGCCAAAATCCCACAGACAACTTTTATCTTGCCACAACACAAATATTATCTACCAAAACAATACAGCTAATTGCCATGCACTCTGCAGAATAACCAAATTACATCCCTGCATATTTCTCCAGGATCAACAACTTAAACTGCAAATACAGAGAAATAACTGCTGTTCATGCAAACATCACCGAACCTATGGAAGCCCATAAACTCTACTCTTTCAACAGCCACACACTTTTCATCTTGAATCACAAAGTACAAATCCTGCATTTTCTGGCATTCTTCCACATATTTTGCATACATAGACTATCAAGAATGTTTTCCCCCTTTGCATGTACCTATTCTTTTCTTACATTTCAGCACAAGCTTTTTAGCAAAGGATGCTCTTCCCATCAAGTTTGTTATTTGATTTTTCTTTCCTTCATTTAAACTATTTTGTACTGTTTACTATGCTGTATGCATTGCAAACTTTTATTTGTTACATGTTTATTCAGCAATAAATTGTTTGTGCAATGTCTCATTTTCTGTGATGACTAATTTTCCTTGAGAACTCATTTTCCATGAAGACTCAATTCCACAAAGAGATTCATATGCATTCATATTATTTTTATAATGTATTTTTCTTATTGGTTGCTTGTATTGCCCATTTCATGCACACATATTGTTTGAAGTATTTTCATTGCCTGATTTTCACAATGTTTTCTTTGCAGCTTTCACAGATTTACTTATTTTTCCACAGGTTGATCAGTCTTTTCGCCATTCCATATTTTTTGTAAAAAAAATATAATGTTCATATATGCATGCATGCATACTTACACACTCGCATCACAATATTGTGCCTTTATTGACATGTTTTTCCATGTTTGTTTGATTATGCTCTCTGCACCCTTGTTTCTAGACACAACTTCACTCTGTAAGACCCCCATGTTAGTCACAGTATACATACAAAAAGTTTGCCTGTCTTTCCCAATGCACCAGCAAGTCACTTGCGCTCAGTACCAGACTCACTTGGCCTCTCTACTGAATGCCAGAGCCAATTGGCTTCTGCACGTTTTTTAAGGCACTTAACACAGCATGCAGTTCTGCCTGAAAATTTTCAAATTATATCTACACTCTCTCACCCCCAGCTCCTTTCAATGAAAGTATACAGCTGCACCTTTCTTTTGCATGTGTATACACAATCCGTTACTGAATCACATGCATGCACACTTAACACTGTCCAAAGCCAAAGCCCAGACTGTACTTTCTGCACACAAAAAGATATTGAACTATTCAGACCCACTCAAATAGATTCTTGTCCCATATACATCACCTCAGTTTCTCCTGATATCCATGATTTTTCTTGACCTGGTATCACATCAATCTATAACCTCATAATTCTGAACATTCTTCAATTTTTGCATAGTGAACATGCCTGCAATTTTTCCCAGTATTGATCCTTTGTCTTTGATAAACTATGTGGGAGGAAGAGTGATTTAGCAACCAGCTACAAGCATAGCTAAGTGGGGTCTTGAATCCACATTTTTATTAATTGTCAAACAAATTTCTGGTCTTCTCTCTGCAATTGGAGATTAATGAGAATGAGTTGACCTCTTGATCTTTCTCTAGTTGCAGAAGGGTCAAGACAAATAATTCTGGTAGAATTTATTGTTCTCAGTTGAAGTACTTTAATTAGCAAACCTATAAACACTAGCAATTTACCCATCTCTCTCATTTTGGCTGGCCACGGCCTGGGTAAGGAATGAACCTTCTTACTATGCAAGTGAACATAGACTTCTTATCATTTGTGTTTTTTCACATTCCTTTTATCCTGTCTTTCTCTAATAGTAATAGACTAACTATCATACAGAATGGCCCACAGATCCGTGGAGTATATTTTACTGCAACAATGTGTACACACAACGATGCAATGACATCATTAATTTTTATATTATAACAACCAATATTACAATCGGTTTAATAAATGGTCATCTTCATAATTTTGTTTTGTTCTTTAATCATTTCTCAAGTACATCATTTTCATTTAAATCATTGTTGTTACATTTTGGTGACATCATCATATAGTCATTTATGGTTGGTAAATGTCCACTTCGTAATAACAGAGTAATCTTTAGTATCACTTTTATTTATTTATTTATTTATTTAATGCCTTGCATACATGTTTTTTTCCATATTTGTAAGAGTGGCATTTCTTTTTTGTTAGAACAAGGGTCTACATTGCTGGGTCCTTTACTACAGCTAACATTCTGTTATTCCAGCTCATTGAGTTTTAGTACATCTATCCTTGTTTACCCTTATTCATTTATCACTGATCTGGGATAACATGGTACAATTCATTGTGAACTGTGTAATGCTTATTATGGATTAATTTGTGATAACACAGGTTGGTGGTTAGTCAAAGATTCAGCTTGGACCATAAAAATGCACCCCAGCAATCATACACAGTTCTCAGTTACCCAGAATGTACTGACTATCACTTGTGCTAACATGACTGTACTATGAGGGTGTTTATTTTTCTACAGATTAACATACTCTTAGGACATCAACACAGGATCAGCAAACATGAAAAATATGAAAGCACCACTCTGATCCTAACAAATGATGCAGATGAATGTTCTCTCTACAGGAAAAAGAAGAGATGATCAAAACAATGCATGATTGTAAAAGTTTTTTAATTGTGGGCGACAAGTTTGGTGTCAATGAATCTATTATTTGTTTTATTTATAAAGTAGGTGGAGATTATTAATTTACGACCGTATTAATTGGAACCAATCCCTTTCAGTAAATGAGGATAGTCAGTGTGAATAAGTTTTATCAGTTGTGCTGTGAGGAATTAAGTTCAAGAACTTTGAATGTTGGTAACAATTGTCAATTTTTATTAAAGATTTGAAATCAATATTATAATACATAAGATTCATAATAAAAAGCTCATTAACAATAATTAGGAATGAAAAAAGAAAAAGAATTGCTGGCAAAGCTCTTTTTGGAGTTTCTTTTAACAGAAGTAAATAAAAAGTGTCATATTTGTAAAGATTGGGATGCGGTTTATGAAAAGTTTAATCTTGAAAGTCTCTATCTAAGAATAATTCCCAGTGTTTTATCGTTGTTTTAACATCCACTTATCCATGCTTGCAGGAGTCAGATGGAATTTGTTAAAGTAGATTTTCTATGCCCAGATACCCTTCCTGCTGCTAATCTTCACCTGTTTCCAAGTAAGGTAATGTTTCCTTGTGACCAGACATGCTTTCACAGAGGGTTGGAAACAAAGGAGACAGTTTGCATTACAGTGACACTTGCTTACAACTATCATGTGATGTCAAAGCAAGGAGACAATAATACATGCTCACATACATATATAAATATAATGGGCTTCCTTCAGTTTCCCTCTATCAAATCCACTCAGGTGGTTTTGGCTGGCTCTTGGCCCAGAATAATGTGGTTGAGAAGTAAACTGTCTTACCACACAGCCACACCTGTGCCTAATAAGGAATATAAAGGAAAACTGGTCGGGATACAGTATTAAGTGGAATTAGACTTTTTAAAGAATATCTACGCTAACAATAAGCTGTTTTCAAAAGGAATATTGATAAAAATAT
This sequence comes from Octopus bimaculoides, assembly GCF_046866305.1. NCBI lineage: Eukaryota > Metazoa > Mollusca > Cephalopoda > Octopoda > Octopodidae > Octopus > Octopus bimaculoides. The sequence goes on along the minus strand of NC_142938.1, from coordinate 54,395,283 downwards.
TTATGTAATACAAGTAGTGAAATGCGTGAATTTATGGCAAAGGAAACCATTAAAGAAGTTTCTTGAAGAGTAAGTTGCATAAATTCAAACACTAGAAAAAGTCAGATTGAGGGCTTTAATTTTTGAAGAGATAAAATGTCAAGGACGATGTTATTCAAGAATCATTGAAACAAAAACAGCATCAAGAATTTGGAGATGTAATGAAGCAACAGACATACTTAAATAATGGCACAGTCAGCTATTTTTGCGACTGGGATAATGACAGTCTTTTCACTAAGACAAAATTTACCTGTACAAAATCAATGCATGAGGCTACTAGAGATGAAAATAATTTTTTCTGAGATCTAAGTAATTTTGATTTAATCTACATAAAATTCATGTGCATGGTTATGGGCAGTGCACTTTCTTTGGTAAGATAACTGTGGGGATGAGATGAACCAGAAGGAAAGGGCTGTGACATCCAGCTGAGGGGTTCCACAAGAACAGGAAGGCAGAGAGAGTAAATGAAGGAAGCAAGACCAGGGTTGTCCTCTTTTCAGCCAGGGGCAGTGGTGGTGAATAGACATGAATGGATGAGCAAGTGTGCAGGAATTGGTAGTAGCGGCTGCTATTGTTAGGTAAGATGGGTAGGGCAGGTGTTTGCTAGATAGTCAACAAGAGGTAGATGAACCATATTTTATTCCCTGCATTACAGTTCCCTCATACCACAATAACAAAAAAATACTTGCTACTTAAAATCAAAAAAGAATTGTAGAACCATTAACTAGATTCTAAAACCTTATCACATTCTCTTAGACAACAATGTTATAAAAATGGTAATTAAGTTATTTAAAAATAAAGAATTGAACAATGGAAAATTTAAAGACATTTTGAAAGATTTTGGAGTAGAATATGGTATTTTTTTTAGGTTAACATATGACAAAAGGAACCTATTCAAATTTCTTCTTTCATATTCCCTAGCATAAATCCACATCTCTTTTTACTGTACTCCCACTCAATTAAAGGGGGTCTTAGTTTAGCGAACTACATAGCAACCCACTAGTGCAGGTACTATGAAAAAAGCACTAAATACACTTTGTAAAGTGACAGGCATTAGGAAGGGCATTCAAACAATAGAAACTATGCCAAAGCTGACATTGGGGCCTGATGCAGTCCTTCAACCCATCAGCTCCAACCCATACTAGCATGAAAGATGGATGTTAAATCATAATAATGACAATTATGATGATGACTTGAAACTTTATTTGAGAAAAACTAAAGGCATATGTTCAAGTACTATTTTGAGCTGAAAGTGACAGTATATATTTTTATGGATGTATATGGATATTCTTCCTGTCACCAATGCTCACTTTTTTCTAAGTAAGGTGATATGTTCTCATGGCCAGACATGTTTTCACAGAAGATTGGAAATGAAGGACACTGCTTATATGATGGTTGGCTGAGTGGACTGGAGCAATGTGAAATGAAGTGTTTTGCTCAAGAACAAAATGCATTATCTGGTCCAGGAATTGAAACCATGATATTGCAGTCCTTTTTCCATATTAAATTCAAGCTGTATGATATGACATCTTTGGTGTCATATCATATATCCAGAGATTCTTATAGATTTGCCATCTCCACCCTGTAAAAAAGTTCCTACCCTTGTTATAAGGTAAGCTTAAAATTGTTTTATAAAATGAATTTATATACATTATTTACATTTGATGGATATTTGTCCTCATCTTGTTTTGTTGTTATCACATTTCGGCAGATGAACCCTCAAGCCTTCATCAGGTGTCTTTGGGAAATTTCGAACTTGGGTTCTCGTTTCTAAGGTATTTTTCGATATTATTATTATTATTAAGGTCACTGCTTGGAATCTTTGGGTTAGTAGCCCATGCTCTTAACCACTATGCCATATGCTTGGGCAAATAGCATAGTGGTTAAGAGCACGGGCTACTAACCCCAAGATTCCAAGTTCCATTCCAGGCAGTGACCTGAACAATAATAATAATATTGAAAAATACCCAGGTTTGAAATTTTCCCCAAGACACCTGATGAAGGCTGGCGGGTATATCAGCTGAAACGTGTTAACAACAAACAAGATGAGGACAAATATCCGTCAAATGTAAATAATATAAATATGTACATAATTCCTCATCTCTTAAATATAGAACTGTGAATTTTATATATTTAAATGACATTATAGGATATGTATAAATAGTATAGAAAATATGAATCAGCTTGAAAAATATCTAACAATTGCTATGAAGTAAGAAACAAACAAACAGCCATTGTTAAAATATATAAAATGATAGAGACATTTAACTTTCAATAAATCCCTATTTACTTGCAATAAATACATCTGAAATAATGATCTATTATTTTATTACTTCTGTTGATAAAATGTAGACACTTAACACATTGTTAATATAGAGCTCTAATTGATGAATACATTCACAATAGCTAATTTGTGTCTTGTAAACAAAAATCTGTCAAACTGTGACGGCTTCAAACTGCGTCAACAGCATATTAAGGATTTGAAAAAACAATGAGAAGCACACATAACCTAGATACTGCTTGCCAGAGAATTTCTATGAATTAAGACCTTGAGAACATCTTGCAAAGCCAACCCAATTTCATTTGACCGTTCTGATCCACATCCACAAGCTTTCACGCTCTAATATGCTACAGTCATTAATCTTGCTATAGAGGAGATACATGACTACCTCACATTTTGTAAAGAATATGGACAATGAAATAGTAAGAAAGATAATGTGGGTAATTTCATAAGGGTGTAGGAGGAAAGTAACAAATGTTTAAAGGTGAAGGTAGAGGTGGATGCAGTGAGTGATGAAAAAGGGTGGGGATGTAGTTGATGGTAAATATCAGAATGGAAGGGAGGAGGTGGAAGAGATAGAAGTGTTTGAGAGAGGAGGAGGTGACAATTAGCAGCACATGAAATTTGGGAGATGGGGTGCTGAGTGTGAGAATAAAGAGGGAGGGTGAGAGACTGTGGGAGAGATGGAGATCAGAAGGTGGCTAAAGTAAGTAGGGCAACAAAGATGGAAAGATCATCAATAGCGGATATGAGGTGTTGAAAATGATAGCAGAGGTGTTAAAGATGAAATATGGAACACCTAAGGTTTAGCTTAGACATGGGATGGAGACTACTGAAGGTACAGAAAGTGAGGTGATCGTTGGAAGTAGCATGGACAGGGATGATAATAAAAGTGAGGTTATTGGTAGTGCTAAAGTATGTGCTGATAGTGCTCTCAAATGATTGCAGCAGTTGAGTAGTACCATAGTTAGAAAAGTGATGGAGGGATGAATATTAGGAAGATGAGATGTGTATGTGTCTTTCATGAGGTTGCTTGATGTAGCCAAATTGGGTATAGGTCCAGCATGGACAAGAATTAGCATAATACTTGTAGTATCTCACTATCACTGTGATGGGCGAGTCTTCTTGAGCACAGCAAAAAGCCAATTATTTCAGTTCTTTGTCCTCTGCTCTGCAACACACAACATCTGGAGATCAGTCCTTGCCACTTTGTCCCCTGTTTTTGTGGGTCTCCCTCTTCCCCAAACGCCATGAATCTACAAAAATACAAAGTGAATATCAACAGCATCAATCTTACAAGTCTGCAATAATCTGTAAAGACTTGGATAAAAGTTTCTATTAAATTATAGGTGCAGGAGTGGCTGTATCTTAAGAAGCTTGCTTCCCAACCACATGGTTCTGGGTTCAGTCCCAGTGCGTGGCACCTTGGGCAAGTATCTTTTACTATAGCCTCTGGCTGACCAAAGCCTCGTGAGTGGGTTTGGTAAATGGAAACTGAAAGAAGCCCGTCATATGTGTGTGTAGGTATTTGTGTGTCTACATTTGTCCCCCACCATTGCTTGACAACCGATGTTGGTGTGTTTACATCCTTATAACTTAGTGGTTTGGCAAAAGAGACTGATAGAATAATCACTCGGTTTACAAAGCATAAGTTCTAGGGTTGATTTGTTTGACTAAAGGTGGTTCTCCAGCATGGCTGCAGTCAAATGACAAACAAATAAAAGAATAAAAAAGAAATAGATATACAACCTGGATTTTTAAAGATAATAAAATTGTTATAATTATGATTTTTTTAAGGAGCATTAATAATAAAAGTGAAGTTAAACGGCTGAAGCTGGGAACCAGATCATATGCTTGGTATTCTGAAATATTTCTTGAACTCAACGTCACTTGACTTTAAAAAGACAACAATGATAAATGTTTCTTAAAATTTAACACCAGGTCTTTTAAAGAGATGAAGACAAGTTGGAAGTCTGTTACGTATTTGAAGGGGTGGAGATGGAGTATATGTAATCTGGGTATACCCCCACTTAAAAATTTTTTTTTTTTTTTTACGGAATCCTATGTTTCAGACCATGGAGAATCCGATTCTGGAAAATTTTTTTTCAAAAATCTCAATTTCAAAATTTCGATCCCCCCCCCCCCGGTTTTTATATAGATCCACAGGGTAAACCTAACCCTAACCCTGACCCTAACCCTAGTTTTGTGAGATTTGGCTGTTATTTCTAGCATGTAAATAGCCTGCTTGGTGGGGGGGGGGGATTGAAATTTTTCAAAAATTTTTTTTTCAGAATCGGAATCTCCATAGCCTAAAACGTGGGATTCCGTAAAAAAAATTAATAAATAAGGGGGGGAAAGGTTCAGATTACATATAGTCCATCTCTACCTTTGAAGGAATTAATATAATACAGTAAAATTAAACCAACTGGAGACCGAATTTGAAAGTATATATACAAATAATGGTAATCTTCTCTCACAATTATGAAAAAAAGGATGAATTGGTGTTTTAGCTCACATTAATAGAAAAAAACAGGGGATTTTATTCATCCAAGGTTAGTGGTAGGGGCTGGCAGTATAGGATCATATTTAACTTATCACCGTCATTCATAAACAGAAACAACAGCAGCAGTATACAAACATTGCCTCAGGTGTATATTGTACCATCAAAGAAACTTGTTGAGAGTTGTCTCTTGAAGGTAATTTATAAATTATAATTAAAATATAATTATTTCTAGTTTTATTTTAATGGTCCTGTAAAAGGTTGATAGTTGCAATAGAGACATTAGTCTCTCTCTATCACCTTTCAATAAAATTATATATTAAGAAACAGTAGAACAATTAACAACATAATAAAAATAAGTTTTACTTTTGGTGATGCTTGGTTTTACAAATAATGTGACATTCAGCTCAGCAGCCGCTGGTTTACTTGTATTGGAAGGTTAAGAGCTTCGTTGATGCATGCCAGAGGAGCAAGTAGCTGTCACGTCAAAGTGGTCGCGCTCAAGATTGCTTCGTTGAGGAGTAAGGTGTTGTCACGTCGAAGGCATCATGCTGAAGAAACTTAGAAAACGAAAGTAACGCTTTAAGTACTGGTTTTACTATGCATGCGCACTCGAGGGGCTTCTGGGAAGGCTAGTCCCTTGCACATGCGTAGATTGTACATCCTTAATGGCGGCCATAGTTTCGCGCCACTACAATCCCTACATTAAATAAGTTAACATCACTTTGATTATTGTTTTTCATGTGTTATTTACTCTCTAAAGTATTCTAATTTTTGACACCCTCACTACTTCAGCAAATACGTTTTGATGCTGAGGCCAGAATAAAGCAGAAAATGCCCCAAACTGTTTCCTAAACATACCAAGATAATTGTTTCTACTTTTGGCTCAAGACCAGCAGTTTCAAGGAGAGGGAATTGGTCGATTACATTGACCCCAGTTCATGACTGGACATTATATTTTAGCAATCACGAAAAAAAAAAAAAAAATGAAAGCTCAAATTGATTTGGGCGCGATTTGAACGCAGAACGAGTCGGAATAAATGTCTCCTGAAAGTACGACACGCTAACAATCCTGCCAGCACGACGCCTACTAACGTTGTTTCTTAAAGGGGTGAGCTGGCAGAAACGTTAGCGCGCCGGGCGAAATGCTTAGTGGTGTCCCGTCTCTGTGAAGTTATTGCGGGAGTCTATATTAAAGCGTTTATCGAATTGTTGCCATTGTTATTGATTTGAATTGTTGCCAAAGTTGTTAGTTCGTTAATTGTTGTTTTGTTTCCCATTGTGGAAAATGGAGAAGACGCCGGAGGGCAGGCCCAAGTTATGCGGTCGCAACGAACATAGGAGTAGATGTGCAAGAGTTGGAGGTCTGCGAAATAAAAGTGGAGCCTAGAAAGATGAAGGAGAGTGAAAAACTAATCACCAAGGAAGGTAATATTCTGAAGCTAACGCCACCTGAAGATTTATCGGCCAACGTGTTAAAAAGAACGGTAACATTTAAAACAATGAAGGTAGCCACAAGAAAAATAGAGATTGCGCCGATAGAAGCCATAGAGGAATGTATAAAGGAATTGAGAAGACTTACAACCTACATTACGAGAGGGAGGAGATACGCCACTGTGGAGGTGCGCTTCACAACAGAGGAAGAAGCAATAAAGCACTCCACAGAGGTTAGAAGAATGGATGTTCCTGCCTTCATACTGCGGCAAACGTGTGGTCAAGGTGCGAGTGGATAAGGTGCCACCCGAATTAAAGGAAGAATGGCTGATGACAGCAATAACATACAATATGAAGGATGGGAAGAATTTGAAGGCTACCAGGATCCAGAAAGTAAACTATTGGGGATACGGTATTGAATTGACAATACAGGCAACTACGGAGAATTTGAACAGTGTAGTGGATGAGATTGTGCTGCCAGAAGATGTAAGAGTGAGAATAAGTGTAGAGGGAAGGCCGCCGATATGTTTCCCATGTGGAGAGAGGGGTCACATGAAGGCGTGGTGCGCCCAAAGAGTACAAGCTGAACAGATGGAGAGTGTGGACCAGATCATGATAACAAAAAGAAACGGAGAATGGATTTACTATGGTTAAAAAGAAAAGAAGGAGGAATGAGTTCTCCGCCAGAGAAACAGAAAAAGAAGGTGAGAAAAGAAACTGTGATGGAGGTCAGGAAGAAAAAAGGGAAAGTAAAAAGAAAGTGGAGTTACCAGTAAAGATACCGGTTGTCGCAGTGGAGAAAGATTCGGAAATACAACTGCAGGAAGGAGAATTGGAGAGATTATTTAGGATAGAGGAAGGAAAAACAGAACAAAAAGTACAAGATAAAGGAAAGAAGATACGAGGAGGAGATGGTGTGTGGTATTATGTGACATACCCAAAGAATGTAGAAACAGAAATAAAAGTTAAGTTTCATTCAACAGTAAGAGTGAAGGTGCCTTCATACGTCTACACAGAGGATATGAAGGCAATACTGATTGAAGAAGAGAACTACAGAAAGTTGAAAGAGATGTTTGGAGATAGCGTTGACAAACCAGGAATGGAGGTGGAATTCAAGGCGTTGCCACCAGTAGTGAATCTGAGAGATATTGAACCACTGATGAAGTTCTACTAAAAGAGAAAAATAAGGTATGTTAAATGATATTATTTTTAGGAAAATAATGGTGATAAAGTAGGAAAAAAAAGAACAATTGTAGACAGTACATCTAATGGTTCAAATGGTACCGCATGGGAGTGGGGCCCGTGTGGCCATTTTCATTTTTTTCATTATTGTATAATTTCATCCCATTTACATTCGTTTTATGTTTTTCGTCCCCACTGTGGTCTTGTCTGTCCTTGTGGTGTCCGCATCCGTGTTTAGGGCTTTATGCCAAATAAAGAAATCGGTATCCCGTCTCTGTCAAGTTATTGCGTGAGTCAATGTTAAAGCGTTTATCGAATTGTTGCCATTGTTATTGATTTGAATTGTTGCCAAAGTTGTTAGTTCGTTAATTGTTGTTTTGTGGAAAATAGAGAAGGCGCCGGAGGCAGGCCCAAGTTATGCGGCCGCAACGAGCAAAGGAGTAAATGTGCAAGAGTTGGAGGTCTTCGAAATAAAAGTGGAGCCTAGAAAGATGAAGGAGAGTGAAAAACTAATCACTGAAGAAAGTAATATTCTGAAGCTAACGCCACCTGAAGATTTAACGGCCAGCGTGTTAAAAAGACCGGTAACATTTAAAACCATGAAGGTAGCCACAAGAAAAATAGAGATTGTGCTGATAGAAGCCATAGAGGAATGTATAAAGGAACTGAGAAGACTTACAACCTACATTACGAGAGGGAGGAGATACGCCATTGTGGAGATGCGCTTCACAACGGAGGAGGAAGCAATAAAGCACTCCACAGAGGCAATAAGGACAGAGGAATGGGTGCTCTTGCCTTCGTACTGCGGCAAACGTGTGGCCAAGGTGCGAGTGAGTAAGATGCCATCCGAACTGAAAGAATGGCTGATGACAGCCATAACGTATAATATGAAAGACTGGAAGATTCTGAAGGCTACAAAGACCCAGAAGGTGAACTACTGGAGATATGGTATTGGATTAACGATTCAGGCAACAACGGAGGACTTGAATAGTGTGGTGGATGAGATTGTGCTGCCGGAAGATGTGAAGCTGAGTGTTATTGTGGAGGGTAGGCCACCAGTGTTTCTCATGTGGAGAAAGGGGCCACAAACAGAACAGGAGAAGAGACATGAGAGTGTGGACCAAGTAGTACAGGACAAGGCAACAGAAAAAGAAACGGCGAAAGGATTCACTATGGTTAAAAAGAAAAGAAGGAGGAACGAAGGTTGAGTTCTCTGCAGAGAAGCAGAAAAAGAAGAGAAAAGAGGTGAGAAAAAAAACTGTAAAGGAGGGCAGTGGGAAGGAAAAAGAAAGTTAAAAGAACGTGGAGTTACCAGTGGAGAAAGTGTTGGGAACCCAACTGTATGAAGGTGAGATGGAGAGACTATTTATGGAGGAAGAAAAGAGAGAACCAAAAGTCTAAGACAAAAGAAAGAAGATACGAGGAGGAGATGGAGTGTGGTATTATGTGACGTACAGAAAATGTTGAAACAGAGAAAAAGATAATCAAGTTTCATTCAATAGTAAAAGTGAAGGTGCCTTCATACGTCTACGCGGAGGATATGAAGGCAATATTGATTGAAGAGGAGAGCTGTGGAAGATGTGTGGAGATAGCATTGACCCGCAGGTGTGGAGGTGGAATTTGAAGAGTTGCCGCTGGTAGTGGATTTGAGAGATATCGAACCACTGATGAAGTTCTACTAAAGACAAAAAAAAGTATGAAATTAAAGGGGAAAAAAAAGAACAATTGCAAATAATACATATAACGGTTCAAATGGTACTGCATGGGAGTGGGGCCCATGCGTCCATTTTCATTTTTATATAACTTTCATTTCATTTACATTCGTTTTATGTGTTTTGTCCCCACTGTGATCTTGTCTGTCCTTGTGGTATCCCCATCTATGTTTAAGACTTTATGCCTAATAAAGAAATCGGTATTTTCTCTGTCTTTACGTTCTGAGTTCAAATTCTGCCGAGGTCAACTTTGTCTTTCATCCTTTCGGGGTCGATAAATTAAGTACTAGTTGCGTATTAGGGTCGATCTAATCCACTGGCCCCTCCCCCAAAACTTCGGACCTTGTGCCTAGAGTAGAAATGAAATTTGCTTCTTATCAACTTTAATTATTTAACACTAATCACTAATTATTCTTTCAAACGCAACGTGTTAATTGCCACTTCCTGTATATCCGGTGTGTTTGCACAGAAATTTTAGAAACTAAGTCTTCGTTTTCTTTTTCAAGTGTGTTATACTATATGTAACGGTATTTTTGACATATTCACAGTTTTTTTCATATTTTCTTTATATATCCGGGTCATAAGCGAAGCATTTTTTTCTCTCTTTATTTATTCTGAAGATTTTCGTTCTGGTTCATTTCGAATGACAGATGCCAATATGATGTTGTTGTTGGTGTTGTTATTATCTCGACCATGATCTGACTGAAGTTATTCTTGTTTACTGTGTCAAAATTCCAATCTCGACTAAATATGTTACAGAAAGACACTATGGAACAATTCTTAACAGCATTTATTCTGACACTGTTGTTTATTCACAACTCCGCCGAGTGCCCTAAACCTAAATATATTGTAAGTAATAATGCAATAATTTCACTTCATCAATTTATGTATTTTTATCTTCTTATCCAGATATTTCTTCTTCATCTTTTGAAATAACTTTCTTTTTATGACTGTTTTTCCAAGTTTTTTTTTTTTTTTCGTTTCAAATCTCTACGTACTTTATTTTCTCGTCAGTGCTATAAATTTGATAGTCTTGAAATGAGTTAGCAGCGATTTATTTCTACGAACTTAACCTGTTTAACCATTCTTTACGTTCTGAGTTCAAATTCCGCCGTGGTCGACTTTGGCTTAGAGTAGAAAAGTATATTAATCTATATACAGTTAATAATAATACAGTTGACAATAATCTACAAGCAACTGATATTTAATTATGCGATAATTAAGTTAATCGCAGTATAATTTTAGGCATTCTTTCGTTAACACGAGTGCAATCAAGCATCACTCATCTTGTATTGACACCTGTTGGATTATCAGAGCATACTACCAACAACCACAAGAGTTTCGCTCGGTCAGGCCTGCTCGAGCAGACCCAAAACTAACTAAACGTATCCCAAGAATGACCATTCTGTGTTTTCCCTTTGAGCAGGGAACCCCAAACCACGTTCTCCACGTGTCCTTATCCAAAAGCAATTAGGAGGAATTTGAAAAAAAGTTGGCTGCTATTTCTAGCGGGTCGAGCGCTTACGCAGAGAGAGCCCCCCTCATTTGTTTGTCAAACACTAAAGTAAACAAATAAGACGTACATAGATGTAGTTTCAGTTTTACAATATTTACATTTGGTGAAGAAACCTAATTTGCTTCCGCACCCCCGGAAACCTGACGTAAATACTCGCGCGCACGCACGTACACACACACACACATATCTAAATCAGGATTTTGGGGGATCATTTTCTGACGGGCTGACCCATTAGAATCTTTTGTGTGGGAACATTAGGGTAAATATTTCGTAAAGAACCCGTTCTATCCTCGGTGTGGAATAATTTATTTTCCACAGGTTTTTTTCGGGTGCATTCAACGTATCTCACCCCAAAACCCGCCGCAAGTCACTTTTTTTCGGGAAAAGAACCCTTTCTTTTCCCAGGGCTCTGAGTTTCCCACCAACGGAGTTTTATTTCGCGGCTTTTTTTTTCTTTTCAATGTTATTTCGCATGCTTTCAACGAATGTGACATCACGCGTAAACGACTCCTTTCTACAGAAAAAGGAAAGATTTGGCTGCTATTTCTAGCACGCCCTGCTACC